>NC_043708.1:3826959-3847056 GCF_006229205.1 Suricata suricatta | reverse complement strand
GGGCATGGCCAGGCTGCCAGCGTCCATGTCTGCTCTCTGCACTCACTGAGCCCTCGCCGGGCCCACTGCCCGTAAGCAAGTCACTTCCCTGCACAGCGGGTCCCTCAGCCTGCCCCCTTCACAGGACTCTGGGGGCCCGTGTAGACCAGCGGTCCATCCTCAGGGCAACGGATCCCTCATGCAGGGGGGACAGCTTGCTTACAGGACAACTGTTTACCCCTCAAGAGCTGCCTGCAGACCCCCCCCCTTGCCCGCCCACCCCAAACCGTTACAGCAAAACCTTTGCCGAGTTTCCTCAAGACACCCAACCCAGAGTTGCTGAACGCCACAAGTGCGGAAAGCCCACCTCCGGGTCCGTTCACAAGAGAACGGACAGCAGGGCACCCACAGACGTGGGCACGTGGGTTCACGGCCGCCCGAAGGGGAAGGAACCCGCGTGTCCATCCACAGATGGAAGTTTACTCACAAACCACAGGTGGCATCAGCCTTAGAAAGGAGGCACGTGCTGACACCTGCCCCAGCCGGGCGAGCCTTGAGGACCCGATGTTGAGTGCAAGAAGCCAGACACAGAAGGACAAATCCCGGATGAGTCCCCTGGCACTACGTCCCCAGAGGAGTCAAATCCACAGACAGAAGGAGGATGGGGAGCACCAGGGCTGAGGACGGGCACGGGAGTCCGAGTTTGGGGGGGCGGAGCTTCAGTCCCGCAGGATGGATGTTGTTCAGGAGATGGACGGCGGTGGCGGCCGCACAGCGGTGTGGGCGTGCCTGGGACCCCTCAGCTGCGCACTTGAAAATGAGGGGAGGGGCGCCTGGGGGGCTCCGTCGGTTGAATGTCCAACTTCGGCTCAGGTCACGATCTCACGGTTCGTGGGTTCGAGCCCCGCATCGGGCTCTGTGCTGACAGCTCGGAGCCTGGAGCTGCTTCCCATTCTGTGTCTCCCCCTCTCTGTCTCTTCCTCCCCCACTCATGCTGTCTCTCTCTCTCTCAAAAATAAAAACTTAAAAAACTTGTTTTAAATAAAAAAAGAAAACGAGGGGAAAGTGGGGGATGGGCATGGAGGAGGGCGCTTGTTGTGTGGAAACCAACTTGCTGGTGAGTTATAGTTTAAAAAGAGATGGTAGATTTTGTGTTACGTATAGCTTAGCATGGTCTAAAAACATAGAAGGAAAACCAAACCAAAGCGACCTCTGCCGACCCTGAAACCACTGCGGCCTGGAGCCCGGACCCTATGGGTGTGAATCCCTCCACTCCCTGTTCTGAGCCCCAGCGAGGACTCTGTCCAGGTAGCAGGTGGCGGGAAGTAGGTAGGAAACTCGGCGTTGCACCGCGGCTGCCTGGGCCAATCAATTGGCCACGTGGGGCAGAAGCGGCTGTGTTTGGCGTGGGACATCTGTGTGACAGTGTCTCTCTGAGGCCTGGGGCCTGGGAGGGAGGAGAGACCATCCGAGGGCCCGTCCCCGCTGGCTGGAGTGACAGTGGGGTCCTTCAAGACTCTAGGAAAGCCAGAGAAGGAGTCTGACTGCTGGCCCTGGGGTGGGGAGAGGGGCCCGGGAGGGCGGGGGGTGCATGGTTCTGGAGGGAGGCTGGCAGGCTGGCCTCAGGGGGGCGCTCTGTGCTGGCCCCACGGCCAGAGGGCCAAAGCGCTTGGGAGCGCCGGGAACTGAGTTGTTGAGGTGTGGACAGGGTTCACTCAGCGGTCAGACTCCTACATGAACAGCCCTTTGTACATCAGAGGGGGGCCTGGAAGACCTTGGTCCCCGTGGTGGAACCAGGATGAGGGATGTTTGGGCTCCAAACAAAGACCCCTTAGGGATGGTGGGCTTTCGGCAAGCCTAATGCGTCTGGGATCCTTCCTAAAATAACACTGTTCGGAAAAAAAACAAGAGCTCGGTTGTGCAGCCCAGAGGAGTTCAGATGTGCCCACTTGTGGCCCCGGCGCTGCGCGTGCCCTGGCTCCCCAGAGTGGGTGGCATGAATGAAGCCTTCTTTCAGAGGCCCGCCCCCGCTGAAGGGGAAACAGACTCGGAGCCATGAATGGGGCGCTGGACCCAGCCCATACTTCCTCTTAAGGAGCTGTTCCTTTTCTCTAACTGGTTTCAGACAGTGTGTCCGCCCTTCTGAGAGGGGGGCTGCCCCCTGCCTGCCCCCCCACCCGTCCATGTGCCCTGGGGTCTGGTGGGGGGGGAGAGGAGGGCCCCGGGAGGGCTCAGTTACCCCAGAGCAAGGCCGCCTGCCCTGAGCTCCCTGCAGTGGCTGGTGGGCCTCTCTGTGCCCCTGGCCCTCGGGGAAGCCCCCCACCCTTCCTGCCTTAAGGTCTTTGCCTTCTGACCTTGGTGGAAAGGACTCTGAGTCCAGAAAGGACAGGGTGACTCCCAAGGATGATTGGATTGCGGGTTCCAGTGAAGGCTCTCAAATTTCTGCCCCCCATGTCCCCTTGGACCCCATGAAGCCACCCCATCTGTGGGCCGGTGGCAGTTCACCTGTTTGTCACTGTCCCCGGAAGACCCGTGGTGGGTGCCAGAGCGGCCCCGGGCCCCGATCCCTGCCAGGCCCGCCACCACTTCGGAGCCTTCCGGCAGTCAAGCTGGAGAACTGGACCGGGTTCCTAAGTTGGGCAGCGGCGCCTGGCCACGGTCGACAAATCGAGGGGAGGCCGTCACCTCTATCGACCGCTTGGGGTGAATAGGCACACGTTTCACTGAGTCTGACCGCTGAGTGAACCCTGTCCACACCTCGAGGACTGGGTCCCGGGCGCTCCCAAGTGCTTTGGCCCTCTGGCCATGGGCCAGCACAGGCCCCGCTGGGGTGTTAGGCGGGAGTTGGCGTCTGTGCCTTGAGACCTTTCTGAAAGCTAAGTTATCCTAAGTTGGAGAAGACCCCCGGCCCCGAGGGTCTGGATGAGCGAGGTGGGGCCTGCATGCCCCTTGCTCCTCAGGGGTGGGGGGGGGGGTGTTCCAGACGTCGGGACCGGAAAGGGAAGCTGGGCTTGGCGCCAGCCTGGTCAGCCGTGAGGCCGGGACACGCCGCCAGCGTGCCGTGAATGTGACGTCCGGTCCGGCTCCCACATATCGGCTCTCTCTGCTCCAAGGAGACGGCTTCTCCAGCTTCCTCTGGATCCGTGTGACCTTCGGGAAGTCAGAGGGCTGCGTCCACATTCCGTGTCCAAACTGGTAAGTGGCCACTGTCACCAGGACCAGGGCCCCAGAGGATCTTGTCCAAGCCTCACGGCCTGGGGTCAGGGAAGCGTCATCCTGATGTTGCAGTGAGACGCCGGTCTCCTGTCTCAGTGCTCACAGGGAGCCCAGCCGGGAGGGGAGGCTGGGTCTCTAGGTTTCTGGAAGGTTTGCGTCCGTTCCTGGCCGCCTAGCTCAGGGCGGATATGTGGCCGGCAGAGGCGACATCTGGAGAAAGGAAGGCCATCTCCTGGGTCGACGGAGCTGGGGCGCCCAGGTCCCGGCCTCGCACTGCACTCCCCCTGCTGTAGGGGAGGGGGGCTGCCTGGGAGAGGGCGGAGAGAAAGCAGCCTCTGCTGGCATGCACCCCTGCCCGGGACTTCCAGACCCTTGTAATTCAGGGGAACGTCCGGGCCTGGCTTCCCGCAGGTGCTACTTTTCAACTCTCGCGTTCATGTGGGACCTCGAAATAATTAGCGGAGACACGAGCTCATCAGAAGATTCCTTGTTAATAAAACCGTGCCCTTTGGCTGGTGGGCGGTCGGCTGCTGGGAGTCAGACCTTGGACCCGAGCCAGTGGCAGCAAGCAGGTCCTGCCTGCCTAGTGGGGGTCTGGGAGTCTCGAAACAGGCTTCAGGGCCTTGGGCTGCACTGGGGACCTCACGTGGATTGGGCTCAGGGATGGCTCATAATAAGGTGACCGAGGTGGTGACACTTTATTTTCTCTTCTTTAAAATTTTTTATTTTTTATTATTTTTTGGACATTTTACTTAGATCAGGTTAGTTAACATACAGTGTAAAATGGCTTCTGGGATAGAATTTAGGGACTCATCACTTACATGTAACACCCAGTGCTTATCCCAACAAGGGCCCAGCGCCCACGGAGCCCATCCCCCCCATCTCCCCTCCAGCAGCCCTCACTTTAGGTGGTGACCCTTAGCCAGGAACCCAAATTAGGAGTCAGAAACGGCCAGGCAAGGGGCCGAGGGAACCGCATTCCAGGCTGGGGAACAGCGCTTGCAAACACCCTGAGTCAGAAAGGAGCTGGGCGGGAAGCCGGAGTGGCAAGAACAGGGGAGATGTGTGGGCCCTGGGCGGCGGCACGGACCTGTCCGGGCGGGTCCCGCGGGGCCTGCCGGGGGGTTTGGTCTTCACCTTAAGGACGCTGGATTCCGTGAGGGCCGGGCAAGGGAAAGAAGGCACAGGCATCTTCCAAAAAGACCCGCCTTCACCGCCTTCCTGGAGAGGGAGGAATTCGCTTACCCGCCCCACCCCCAACCTTCTTCTCCTGAGCGGCACATCTGTCTCCTTCCAGACTCGTTCTTGAGAGCCAGCTGGGATAATCACGGCTTTTCACTACCCCCCACCCCACCTCCTCTCTCAGCCCGTATCTGGGCGGGCCGGGAGAAGCCTGTGCACTGGGGCACCAGGACTGGACGGGGCCTGGGAGGCCACTGAGGATGGGCAGGCGTCAGCCTGTCTTCTGCGTAATCGCGATGATGTCGGTGACGGACGGCCAGCATTGACCGAGCCTTCACTGTGCCCCGGCGCAGTTACGTGAATTTCCTCGTTGATATGGTTGAACTTCATGAGATGGAGACGTTCACGACCTCACTGTACAGGGAAAACGGCGGTGCAGAAAGGTGGAGCGACTTGCCCAGGGCCACGGCCCGGCCACCGTCCGTCCGGCTGGTGCGTATTAGCGCTGCCCGCTGCCACCCTGCAGGGGCAGGTTTGGGGCTGAGCCCCTCTTTGAGGGCCCCCCCCCCGAGGAAGGCCACTTGCCCTGCCCCCCGGGCCGCGGCTGTGGCGGCTGCTTGGTCAAGGCAGACACTGGCCATGAGGGCAGCCAGTTTGAGGTGCTGGGACCTCAAAGGTGAGTGGGACCAATCAGCATCCGTGTCTTGGGCGGCCAGGGAGAAGCAGAGAAAGGGAGTCTGGCTGGGACCGGGTCCAGAGAGCCGATGAGAGATCCTGGAGGAAGCCCAGAACTCGGGACTGGAGACACCAGAGCCCAAGGCAGAGGGGAGGGAGGGAGAGGCTGGATCACAAAACCCCTCTGGTGACCCAGAGCCACTCTCTCCAGCTGCCCCGGGTCCTCTGTGGGGCGGAGACCCCTCTCACTTTACCCATCTCCCCTTACAGAGGGTGGGTCCACCGAGGTGTGAGGGGGGTCCCAGGAGAGCTCTTTGGGGGCACCCACCTGCTTCCCGTCCCCCTCCGTCCTCTTCCTGCTGCTGAAATCGGGAGGGGACCCAAGGGACAGAAGTCAGGCCCGACATCAAGCAGGGAGCCCGGCATCCTCTCGCTCTGCCTTCGTGTCTCGCTCTGGCGGGTCACTGACGGTGAACCTGGGTCCCACTCTCCCGCCCGCCCCGAACCCCGGCGGCCACAGAGGTCAGGAAGGGGTTGCTGTCCTCATTTGGAGATCCAAGGGCAGTATCAGGAGCCTGGGAGGCGTTAGGTTGAAATGAGGGAGGAAGGCGAGGCCCGGGCACAGAGCAGCACACGGGGCCTAGTCAACAACCAGCAGAGAGGACGCGCCGTGTGCAGCCCAGGGCCCCTTCCTCCGACACCGCCCCGACCCGCTGACCTCTCTGCCTCCTCCCGGCTCCGACGGCCCCCACCCCGCCCGCTGGACTTCCGTTGGAGGGTTTGCAAACTTGACCTTGAGGCTGATCCAGAAAAACCGACTCGGGAAGGCTGCTGGGCGGCCTACGGAATAAACCAGAGCCAGTGGCCATGACGCCAGTGAGGGGGGGTGGGGGAAGGTTGATAGTGGCTTTTGGCCAAAGGCCTTCTTGGGAATGCAGGCCCATGGAGCCCTTCGGGGAGGGCCCGTGTTCTGGCAGTTTCTTTCAGGAGTTACTGGGTGAGGGGGCGCTCAATGGTTGCATCTCTGGCCCCGATTAGCTAGGAGATGACCCTGGGGAGGGGCTGGGGGGAGACCGGGCCTGGGTCGCGCACACAGGTCCCTCTGGAAGCCCTTGCCTCCCCCGGGTCCAAACCAACCCAGCTTGTGACTCGCCTCTCTCCCTGACCCCCCACCCCCATATCAGACGTGAACAGGGACACCGATGCCCTGAGGCCTGGGGGCCACGCAGGCTCCCAGGGAAAGGGGGCCCCAGGGTGGACTCCTTAATTACAGAAAGGTAAAGGTGCCTGCATTTCCTCCCCTGTGCCCTGCGCTGCTGTCGGTGCCGGCACCACTCTCCTGTACGTTAGGGCTGGCTGGGCCCACGTTTCCAATTCTGACTTCTCCCAGCCGACCGTGGGCCCCCACAATCTGATTCAGCTCCGCACCCCACCCCCTGCCTCCTTACCTGGGGCTCCCGACCCAGAGCCGCTTGTGTACCGGTCACTGAAGCCGCCACACTCGGCCCCCCTGGTTCCCGGGAACCCCCCTCGTGTCCAGCCTCCGTGCCCCTGGCCTGGCTGCACCCGTGCGTGGACCCGGCCTCTTCCAACCTGACTCATGCCCCAAAGCCACCCTGGGCCGTCTGCTCTGTCACGTGGGCCTCCAGGTGTGGGGATGCCCCCAAGGGGCCACGTGTGAAGGCCGGCGTCAGTCCTGAGAGAGGCTCTGGGACCCACCGGAACTGGGCGGCACGGGGCTGTCCCCAGGCCGGCTCCCATTCCACTCTGCGCCTGCAGCCGGCATAGACCTAGTCTCTTCCCTGCCCAGATTTGGAAGCCGCTGCAGGAAAGGACTCCTCAGCAGCCAGGTGTCTCCACGGGCACTGCACACTGGCCCCTTGGTTTCCGTGCTCCGCTGCCCCCTGGGCTCCAGGAGCTGGCACTGTCAGCCCCCTGCTTTCGGCACCTGCGGATGTAATCAGACGTTGGGGTCCAAGCAGGACTCACTGTTTCTTTGCAGCTGAATCTTTTTTTTAATAAAAATTTTTAATGTTTATTTGTTTTTGAGAGACAGAGACAGTGCAAGCAGGGGAGGGTCAGAGAGAGAGGAAGTCACAGAATCTGAAGCAGGCTCCAGGTTCTGAGCTAGCTGTCAGCACAGAGCTTGACATGGGGCTCGAACCCATGAACCGTGAGGTTATGACCTGAGCCGAAGCCGGACGCCTAACCAACTGAGTCCCCAGGCGCCCTGCAGCTGAATCTTTAGCGTCACTTCTTGACACTCTTGCCCCCTCTTCAGAGGCCCCAGAACACAGACCTCGTAATGGCCCCTAAATGTGTCACACTGCAAGGCCCTAAAGACACAGACCTGACGAACTGGAGGACCCGGGATGGAGGTGGCAGGGACAGTCAGGAGGTTGGCCAGTTGCCCAGCGTCACACAGCAGTGAGTGAGTGTTGGAGAACGGAGTTAAGTCCAGGAAGTCAGGCTTCTGAACACTCACTTTTGACTGCCCTATGGGCTCATCCTCCGTATCCACCTTGGCTGATTCTGAATTCCTTTTGTCTCGGACCCTGAATCCTGGCCCTTGTTTTCGTCTCTGTGGGGCTGCTGTAACCGTCAGCAGAGACTGGGTAGCCTAAACCATCACCGCCCCTGGCAGCCGTGCACCGTGGCTTTGATCGGAGCCGTCTGGCCGGCTGAGACCTAGCTGGCAGCCCTGATGACCTCCGAGTCGCCTTCGGGGCCATCCCCCTCCCTCTCTGCCAGTTCTGCTCCGAAGTCACACATCACTGTGTCAGGTGAAGGCATACAGCGGGACGCTTAGATTTGCACGCACTGTGAAATGCCCACTGCGTGGGTTGAGTTGATATCCGGCACCAGACAGGTACGATAAGGGGGAGAGAACAAAAGATTCCCCCACGAGGAGGGCTCTTAGGACCATGTTAACTGTATGTAACTATGTAACCATGTAACCATAACTATATAACTGTGTTAACTGTATGTTAACTGTATGTAACCATGTAACCATAACTATATAACTGTGTTAACTGTATGTAACCATAACTATGTGGAATCACACTAACTATACGTCACCATAACTATATGTAACCATGTTGTGCGTTCCCTCCCTGGGACTTAGTTGTTTCATAACCTTCGGCCCCTCCCGCCAGCTCCTGCCCCTCTTTTCCAGAAGAATCTCATGGGTTTGCAGACCAATGGTGGCCCCGTGCTGTCCTGTGGGATTGGAGGCGTCCAGGAGCTCCCTGCTCCGCCCGCCTCCTTCCCTCGCTGTCCCGGCCGGGGCGCCTGGCTCTGTCCCTGGGCCACGGCCTCTGTGCCCCGTTCCGCACACACCTGCTCACCGTGTGCAGTACGGAAGAGCTGAGCCTTCCCAAATCTTTCCGTGCTGCTTCTTCTTGGCTTAACGATTCCTTATTCAACCCACCACTTCCTGCCTGACCTTCGCCATCAACACTTAGGAAGAACCAAGCTGCTTCTCCGACACTCTGCTTAGAAATCTCCGTGCCTGGCGGCGCCTGGGCCCCCAGGGGTGAGCGTCTGACTCTGGATTTAGGCTCAGGTCGTGATCTCGTGGTTCCTGGGTTTGAGCCCTGCTCTGGGCTCCATGCTGGGCATGGAGGCAGCTTGGGATTCTCTCTCTCCCTCTCTCTGCCCACTCCCGTGCTCTCAACATAAATAAATAGACATTAAAAACCAAAGATCTGCTCTTCTACATATCCAGTTCGACCTCTTACAAGCTCTGCCTTCCACAAAAGCACTGGGACACAGACGCAGTCTCGCCAGGTCGGGAGGGGGTCGCCTTTGGTCTGCGGACCGGTCCCTCGCTCCAGGCAACCAAGAGACGCCCAGACGCCCCCTTACTGTCCCCGCTCCCGCCAACGTGCTGTGCGAAATCTCTGAGAAATGGAGGCTGTCTCCCTGGCTCTTTCCTTCCTGAGCTCTCTAACCACAGTCACCCCAGACGGTCCGTTCACGGCAGCGGCTTTTTCCGGCATGTGTTTCAGACCCCGGCCAGCCTCGCCTCATTACCTGCTTCCAAAGCCCCTCCCACATTTTAGGAATTTATGACAGCAGTGCCCACGCCCCAGCACCCATTTCTGTCTCAGTCGGCTCAGGCTGCTGTAACAAATACTGTGGACTGGGTGGTTCTAACAATAAACATCTATTTCCCACAGTTATGGAGGCTGGAGTCCAAGGTCCAGGCGCTGGCTGCTTGCTCCCTGCCGACGGTTCTCCTGAGGACGGCTGCCTTCTCCCCGCGTGATTCTGGGGGGCGGGAGGTGCTCGGGCAGGAGAGAAAACGCTGGTCTCTTCTTATAAAGGTACCCACCTCCTCATAGGGTCTCCACCCTCGGGCTCTCATCCAAACCGGACCACCGCCAGACACCTTCCCATCAGGGATGAGGGCTTGCACATGCGAATTCTGAGGGGACACGACCATTCGGTCCATAGCAGCCCGACAGCCAGGGCTTGGCCTTATTTTACTTTGACTTTGGCTTAGATTGCCCTCTGGGCCACCAGCTCTACAATAGTTACTGTCACCGCGTTGTACAGATGAGGAGAAGAGGCGTAGAGAGGTTGGACACACTGCCCGGAGTCACACAGCAGGTGTGCAGACAGACCAGAAGCAAAGCCCAAGACCTGCTGCCCTCTGTCTCCTGGGCCACAGCTGGCGTTCTCCACTGCGCCCCCCTCACCAGCTCCTGATCTGGGAAGGAGGGGGCTTGGCTGGCTTTCGGAACGGCTGGCCCCAGAGGGTGCGCTAAAATTACCCCCAGTTTCTGCCAAGAGGAGGCCAGGAGGGAAGGCCCATAGCCCCGGCCCGGGAGAGGGAGAAAGAGAAAAGTTACCAGCAAACAGCTAATGGAGGGACAGTCAGCCAGAGGATGATATGGCCCTCACTCAGAGGCTGGGCTCTGGCCACACGATCGAGAAAAGTCCCTGGACCGCCCCCCCACCCCACCCCCCGCTGTCTCCCATCAGCCCTGCTGACTGAAGGGCCACCTCCAGTTTGGACCCCAGTCCTCCCTGGTGCCCTGCCTTCTCTGGCCCCTTCACTCCATTCTGATCCCCCCACCCCAGGAGCTCCTCCCACAGGGTTCAAACTCGGAATCCAGCGATGAGTACACTGGTCTATTTTATTTTTAATGATGCAATAATTAGTATCTGTGCTTTTTGGTGCCTTTTCTGAGGGTCCATTTGATGCCAGGGTTTTGTCTTGCGTTACAGAATTGAACCCTCCCAATGACCCTGTGGATATCACTATCCCCATTTCACAGATGAGGAAACAGAGCCCGGAGAGGGTAACCGGCTTACTCAAGGCTTCCCAGCCGGGAAGCAGCAGAGTCTAGACCCCAGCCCAGAACTTGCTTACTCCGGTGCCTGGGTCCTCCCATCCTGCGGGCATGGCCGGCTGTGGGCAGACAGGGGAGCACAAGACGAGTGGAGTTTAGACTACGAAGCGGCGCGGGTGAGCGGTATCGTTGAGCCGGTGTCACCGAGGACAGTGCTCAGACCCTGCGCGCCTGCCCGCGCCTGCTCCGCATTAGCCTGTGCCCACAGCTGGACGCAGCCGAGTCACAGCGTGGCCGCCAGGGCCCCCGGGCAGGCCCACTCTTGCCCAGGGCTGGTGTCCTAGCAGCCAAGTGCCAAGGCAGTGCGGGAGCCAGCCAGCCCTGGGAGGCCAGGGTCACGACACCAGCGCCAGGAGGATGCTGCGTGCGCCCCGGAGCCACTGTGAGCTTTCCGTTGGCTCCCTTCCCCTCCGGCAGGCCGCCGTGGGACAGGCTGGCCTTTGTTTCCCTGAAGGCTGTCCGCAGAGCAGGTGCCGGAGGCCAAAGAACATGGAGGGGTGGGGGCTTCTATTGAGGAAACGCAAACGTAACGTTTGAGAAATTTACGAAAGTTGAGAAATGACTCGCCTTCTTTTCTGACTCCGCCCCCAAGTGTCCTCTGGCCCCGTGGGCCAACCCCCCACACCTGGCAGGAAAGTGGCAGCTTGGGGTACATCCCCGCTTCCCTGGCGTCTCCGCAAGGGGCAGAGGCGCCTTCCACACCCGGCACTTGGTTTATAAAATGCCGCACTTACGTCTGGTGTGTTAGAGACCGCCTCTCTCTCTGCGTTTCCGCGCTGCCTCTTTGGACTCCTGGTTTGAATTTTTTGCTTCGACTGTTTTTACCAAGGGCCGGGTTCGGTGGACCGACGTCCCTGGGTGGAAGCAGAAAAGGGCAAAGCAGGGCCTGTGTCCTCTGTTCTCGAAATCTTGGCCTCTGTTGTTACGTCTCTCGGATCTCCGCGGGGGTTGGAGGCCCCCCCGGGACCGTCCACTCCACTCCTGGGGTCCCACACCGTCTTACTACATGGCACGGGTGGGCTGGATGACCGGTTAGAGACACACTTTGTGTCAAGTGGGGTGATGGTGACGGCTCTCCCCCCGCCCTCCCCCCGCTCCAGTGTGCACCGTGAATCAGATGTCCCAGGAAGGGTCAGGGGTGGCCCCACGGCCTCCTCTCCCCTCCCCTCCCTCCTGACAGCACGGGCCCCTGCTAGCCACACTGCAGTTAGCTGCACTGTTAGGGACCGGTGGCCCGGGACTCTCTAGCCCCACCCCATCCCATAAAGCCTTAGCCCTGGGCAGGTGGAGAGCTTTTCCCCACTGTCCCCTCACCTGGGGGTCGTGAGCAGGTGATCTGGGGACGAGCCGGGAGGCCTGGCAGCATCATCTCTGAGAGCCAGCTCTGTGGTTCCGCTGGGTCTGAGTGGCGGAGGGCACACTTTGCAGGTCACGATCATGGAAGGGCCACGACTGGCCCCTTGGCTTCTGGAGGTACGGATGACTCATGTGGGACTGGTGTTTTCTCATTAAACTGTCCCCTCGTCACCTCTGTCCCCACCCCTTGCACCCGGAGACCCCCACCCCCACCGCATTCCCCCAGCCAGGGGCAATGTCCCCTCCACAAGGCTTGGGACCAGAATGAGATGAGTCCACTGCTCCACAGTGGGGAAACTGAGGCTGGGAGTGGAGGGGACTTGCCCAAGCCTGGAGCAGAATGGGCCGGGTGCCAGCGCCATGCCCATCGTGAGCTCACCACACTCAGGGGACCGTGGTCTTGAGGACAGCCGGCTGCCTTCGGAAGGGGAGAGGGGCCGAGGGGCCCCTCACCCCCACCCACATCCGGGCAGAACGTCGCTCCTGTGGGCCCGGCGTGTTCTAGGTGGGGCTGTCCCGGAGAACTTTCCACAGGAAGGGTGTGTGCTCCTCACGCGGCCACCGAGCACTGGATGCGTGGCCAGTGTCGCAGAGGAACTGACTTCTTTTCCACTTTATTTTAATCCATTTAAATTTAAATAGGCACCTAGGGTGGGGAGGGGGGCGACCACACTGGACAGCGTGGTTCGAGGCTGCATCCGGGATCCGACTGCGTCTCCCCACCTCCTCCACGTGCACCCTGTCCCCGCCACCAGCACGTCCCACGGGGCCACTGCAGCAGCTCCCTGCTCCCGCCGTGTCCCTGCAGTCTGGTCTCTGGTACGTATGCTGAAACCCTGGTGGGACCAGCGGCGCCCACAGGCCACCTGTCAACCTGTCATGCTGCTGCTCAGACCAGCCGGGGACGCCTTACTCCTTCCCCTGTGGTGCTCCCCTGCACTCACGGTCTTGCTCTTCCTGTACACACGATCTTGCCTCAGGACCTTTGCACTGTCCGCTCCCTTTGCCTTAAGGCTGTTTCTTCAGATAGCCCCCTGGCTCACTGCCTCTCTTCCCTCAGGCTTATCCTCCAACTGCGCGGCCTCAGAGAGGACTTTCCTGGTGACCGCGTGTAAGGAATACAGATCAGCAGCACTGCCCCCCATCTCCTTCTAGCAGATGTGTTTCTCTGCAAAGCATTTACTACCACCTGGCATTGTAACGGTTTTGATTTACTCTTTATTTTCGACCTCCCCTGACTAGAATGTGAACTCTGCGAGGGCAGGTTTTTCCTCCTCCTTCCTGTTTTGTTCACTGACGTACCCCATGCTGCCAGGACAGCACCTGGCACGTAGTAGGTACTCACTAAATGCCAACCGAATGGAGGAAAAATGATCTCAGTCAATGCTCGCTGTTACCAAGGCGGGGGGCGGGGCGGGGAGCCTTAACCCCAGGTTACAGTGAGAAAGCCGAGGCTGGGGGTTAGATTTAGACCCAGGCACATCCAGCTGGGAAGCCCACCTGCGCGGCACCGAGGCTCATCTGTGTGATGGGTGAGTCATGCCCCCCGGGAACCCTGGCGTCCTGGTCTGGGGGTCAGTGTTTGACACCCCACGGTCTGCACGGGCTCTGGAGGGGCCCCCCACAGCCCCGTTAGAGGAAGTCTTTCCAGATGGTACGGGGCAAGGATGTCCTCTGCCTGGCAACACCAGGTCCCTGCCCCCACCCCACCCCCACTGCCCGATGGCAGACCAGAGGGGAGGTGTGGGGTGTGGCCAGGGGCAGGATCAGGCTCAGCGGGGGGGTGGGGGTGGGGGGGGCTTGTAGGGGGGTTTGTGAATCGCCTTAAGCCCCCCATCCCTAACTTCCACACCCCAGGCTGTTCCGCTCTCTGGTGTTGCTTCAGCCTGTGGCGTGTGGCCCCTGTGAGGAGGGGCGGGTGGCTCAGTGATGCCCCTCGGGGTGACCTCAGGAGTGGCTGCATGGGAGCTGCCTGGAGGAGCACCGGGCTGAGCCCAGAAGGCTCGGGCCTTGAATACAATGCCGAATCCTGGGACATAGGTATGAGGACCCAATGGGGAGAGGCGGACATCAATTGTGCACCTGCTGTGTGCAATGCTGGATGCATGGGGCCTTCCATGGCTCTCCCCCGCACCCCCGCCCCGGTTCTCACAAGTCAACATTGTCTGCAAGTCAATATTATCATAGCCATTCATTCACTCATTCACTCACTCACTCACTCACTCACTGTGCTGGACCTGCTGAACCAGCCTCACGCCCCAAGGTGAGAGGGGCCAGGAGCGGTTGGGAGGTGTGGCCACAGACTTGTGTGGTCCAGGGGGCCGAGGCGAGAGAGGGGGACCCAGAGGCTCCGAGAGGCAGGGCCAGGCCCCCAACTCAGGCTCGCTGGGCTCACTGCCTGGACCCTCCCAGCCCTGGGCCGGGCAGCTGTGGCCGGGGCGAGATGCCCAGAGCACCCGAGCCCGAGCCCCCTGGGCACCAGCAGCCAAGGCTGTAACGCCTCATCAGAGCAGAAAGATGGACCTGTGGCTTCGCTGTCGGGGCTTCACTGAGTTCCCCAGGCCCTCCTCCTGGGCATCGGTCCTTGTCGGAGCCCGGCTCCAGAGTTGCCAGCCCCCTGGGCATGGGGAGGCGTGTGGGTGGAGGCCAAGGCCAGGCCCCAAGGGTGTGCCGCCCACTGGGTTTAGGGACCCCGGCTGGCTTTGCTGTGCTCAGGGGACCTGCACACCGCCCCCCCGAGGCTGGGCCCCTCCTCGTACACGACTGTAGGAAGGACACATCTGTCATCTTCTGTTTCTGGGTTCCTGACCCACGTCCTGGGCCCACACCCTCTCGGCCTGAGAGGCTTCGGCCTTGGTCACCGTCTGTATCCTTGATGCTGGCCCTGCCCTGCTCTGACTGGCTTCTGTCTATGTCTTAGAGCCCCTGGCAGAGCCCCTCCCCTGACATTTATCCTCCTCTATCCCCGGAATCCTGGGAATCAGCACAGCCTAATGCTTGGAGTCCGGAAGATCTGAATTGCTTGGTCTACGAATTCAAATGCAAATCTCTGCCTGAAACGCCCTCACAGACACGCGCCCAGAAACAGGGTTTTACCAGCTGCCTGGGCGGCCCTCAGCCCAGCCAAGTTGACCAATGAGATTAACCTCATTTCTACCCAAAGTCCGAAGTCTGCGTGGCTGTGTGCGGTCTGTGGGTTTGGACGAAGGTATTCACTGGGACCTGTATCCGTCATTGTGGTGTCGTACAGAGTAGTGACCCTGCCCTACAACCTCTCCACGCTGTGCCAGTTCACCCCTCCTGCCCCCAACCCCAGCCAGCTCTCACTGCCTCCGTAGTTTTGTCTTTGGGGAATATGATTCCCTGGGCTGGGCAGGTCCCTGCCATTCCTGGTTTATGGAGAGTTTTATCATGAACGAGGTTTGGATTTTGTCAAGGGCTTCTTCGGCATGTCTCGCTAGGATCACGTGATATTTCCCCTTTAGTCCGTTCATGTGATTGCTGACGTTGACTGGTTTGGGATTGTTGAACCGGACTTTGGATACCTGTGATAAATCCCAGGGTCTACGATTCTTTCTTACCTTGTCAGATTTGATTTGCTAGTATTTCGTGGAGAGTTTTTGCATCTATGTTCAGAGGAATACTGGTCTGTAGTTTTCTGGTAAAGTCTTTGTCTGGCTCTGGTCTTAGGGCGACACTGACCTCACGGAATGAGTTAGGAAGCATTCCTTTGTTTCTATGCTCTAAAAGACATTGGAGAGAACTGGTATGATTTCTTCCTTGAATGTTTGGTAGAATTCATCGGTGCACCCATCTGGGCCTGGCGCTTTCTGCTTTGGAAGGTTATTAGTGATCGATTCAATCCATTGGGTATATAGAGGCCTTTTAAAACTGGCTGTCTCTTCTTGTGTGGATTTCAGCAGATTGTGTCTTCCAAGGCATTGGTCCGTCTCCTCTCGGTTATCAGATTTGTGGGCATAGAGTTGTTCATAGCGACCCTTGATTGTCCTCTCACTGTCCATGGGATCTGTAGTGATGTCCCCTCTTTCATGTCTGATATTGGTCATTTGAATTCTCTTTTTTTCTTAGTTAGCCTGGCTAGAGGTTTAGTGATTTTATTGATCCTTTCAAACCAACTTCTGGTTTCATTGGTTTTCTCCATTGATTTCCTGTTTTCAATTTCATTGACTTCTGCTCTACTTCTTTTTTATTTATATTTTTCTGCTCACTTCAGATTTAATTTGATCTTCTTTTTCTAGTTTCTCAAGGCAGAAGCTTAGGTGATGGATTTCAGATCTCCCTTCTTTTCTAGTATATCAACCTGATGCTATAAATTTTCCCCTAAGTACTGTTTTTGCTGCATCCCAGAAATTTTGACACATTATGTTTTCATTCTCATTTAGTTGGAGCTGTTTTTACTTTTTTCTTTTCACCAATGTGTTATTTAGAAGTATGTTGTCTAATCTCCAAGTGTTTTGGAATTCTCCATCATCCTTTTTGTTTTGTGCCCAGAATGTGTTCCATCATGGAGAATGTTCCATGTAAACTTAAGAATGTGTGATATGCTGTAGTTGGAAGAAGTTGTCTATAGATGTCACTTTTAACTAGTTGGTTGATGGTGCTGTTGAGTTCAGCTATGTCCTTCCTGGCTTTCTGCCTTTGGCTTTGTCCACTTCTGAGAGAGTGGTGTTGAAGTTTCCCACTGTGGTAGTGAATTTGTCTATTTCTCTTTGAAATTCTATTTGTTTTTGCCTTACATATTTTGATGCTCTGTTGTTAGGTGCATACATGTTAAGGACTCTGATGACTTCTTGGAGAATTGACTCCTCTATCATTATGTAATGTCCCTCTTTGTCCTTGATAATATTCTTTACTTTGAAGTCTGCTCTCTCTGAAATTAATATAGCAACTCCTGCTTTCTTTTGATTGGTGTTAGTATGGTATATTTTTCTCTATCCATTTACCTTTAATCTAGTTGCACTGTTATGTTTTAAGTGGGTTTCTTGTAGGCAACATAGAGTTGGCTCTTGTTTTTTGATTTTCTCTAACAATCTTTGTTTCTATCCCCTTTTTAAATGTTTATTTATTTTGAGAGAGAGAGAGAGAGAGAGAGAGAGCACACAAGAAAGCAGGGGGCAGACAGAGAGGGAAAGAGAGAATCCCAAGCAGCCTGTGTACTGTCCACATGGAGTCCGACTTGGGGCTTAATCCCACAAACCATGAGATCATGGCCTGAGCTGAATCAATAATTGGATGCTTAACCAACTGAGCCGCCCAGACGCCCCAGTAATCTTTGTCTCTTAATTGGTGCATTTAGACCATTGATAGTCAAAGGGATTATTGACATAGTTATGTTGATATCCACCATATTTGTTGCTGTTTTATAGTTTTGACCCTGTTCTTTGTTCCTATTTTTGTCTTCCACTCTTTAACTGCCTTTTGTGGGTTTTCTTTTTTGAGTAAGAAATATTTATTGTGTGAAGTGCTTGGTATTTGGGGGTCTGTGTGTTAAAGTAACTATTCTTTCCCTCCTCCAGCTTTATTGAGGTCTAACCGAGAAGAAAAATGTATAAATTTAAGGCATACAACACAATGGCTTGATATACATACATATTATGAAGTGATTCCCACAATAATAAGTTAGTTAACACGTCCATCACCTCACACAGTTACCTTTGTGAGTGTGAGAACATTTGGGATCTGCAATCTTACAAATGTCAAGTCTACAATGCAGTATTGTTGACTATAATCACCAGGCTCTGCACATTAGATCCCCCGAACTCTTTCATTTTACACTGGAAAGCTCCTACACTTTGACCAACAGCCCCCCATCTCGTCCACGCCCCAGCCCCTCGGCAACCACCATTTTACTCTGTTTCTGTGATTTCAATTTTTTTAGATCCCACATATCAGTGAGGCCGCACAGTGTTTGTCTTTCTCTGAGCGATTTCATGTAGCATGAGATCCTCAACGGTCATGCATGTTGTCACAAATCCACCTTCTGTGGTTTTAATTAAGCATTATATATGATTCTATTTTCTCCCCTTCTTTTTTTTGAATGTTTTATTTATTTTTGATACAGAGAGAGACAGAGCATAGAGGGGGAGGGGCAGAGAGAGAAGGAGACACAGAACCTGAAGCAGGCTCCAGGCTCTGAGCTAGCTGTCAGCACAGAGCCCGACGAGGGGCTTGAACCCACGAACGTGAGATCTGATCTGAGCCGAAGTCGGAGGCTTAACCAACTGAGCCACCCCGGCGCCCCTATTTTCTCCCCTTCTGACCATATGTTTTTCTTCCTTCTTTCCTTTTTCCTTTCCTTTCCTCTCCTCTCTTCTTTCTTTCCTTCTTTTCTTCTTTCTCTCTCTCTCTCTCTTTCCTTCTCAGTTCATGATTGCTCTACAGTTGGTAATATATACTTACAGCTCATCCAAATCCACTTTCAAAATTTGCATACTGCTTTATGGGTACTAGGAGCACTTCATAATAACAAAGAAATCCTAATTCCTTCTCCTGTCTTTTGTACCATTAGTGTCATTCATTTCACTTATATATAAGGGTGCATAAGAATGTGTGTGTGTGTGAGAGACAGAGAGAGAGTGATATGATGCATACATAAGCATGCATAGCCAAATGCATTGTTGCTATTATTAATTTGGACAAATTGTTATCCATTAAGTCAATTAAAAACAAGAATAATAAGGAGCTCTATTCTACCTTTATTTATTCCCTTCTGTGCTCTTTCTTCCTCCATTTGAACCCTGTTTCTGATCGATATTTTTTCCCTTCTCTCTAAAAATCTTCTTTCACATTTCTTGCAAAACAGATCTTCGGGCAACAAACTCCCTCAGTTTTCATTTGCCTGAGAAAGTCCTTATTTCTGCTTCACTTGTGAAGGGTAATTTCACCGGATACAGAATTCTAGATCTGTGCGTTTTATATATTCCAGGCCACTCTCTTCCTGCTCGTTTGATTTCTGAGCCGAAGTTGGATGTAATTCTTACCTTCACTCTTCGTTGCTACGCGTTGTTTTCTCCCGGCTTCTCTTAGGATTTTTAAGTTGGTCTCTGATTTTCTAAAGTTTGAAAATTAAACTGCCTGGGTATGGTTTTCTGGGCCTTTAGCTGCGCTTGGCGTTCCCTGAGCCTCCCGGATCTGTGATTCGGTGTCTGACGTTAACTACCGGGAAATTCTCAGTCATGATTGTTTCAAAGGATCCTTCTGTTCCTGCCTCTCCTTCCTCTCCTCTGCCCATCAGGCTGCGTCACAGCTCTGTCCTTGTCCCACAGCCCTGGATGCTCTGTTCTATGGTTCGCTCCTCGTTCTCTTCGCTCTTCGGTTTCCCAGGTCTCCACTGACATGTCCTGAAGCTCAAGACTCTTTCCTCGGTCGTGTCCAGTCTACTAATGAGCCCTTCAAAGGCATCCCTCGTGTCCCTTGCGGCGTGTTGGATCTCTGGCATTTCCTTCTGGTTCTTCCGTAGGATTTCCATCTCTGCTTCCGTTGCCCACCTGTATCGGCACGCCGTCTCCTTTATCCACGAAAGCCTGGAGCCTGTTCATCATTGTTTTAAATTCCCCGTCTGACCGGTCCAGCATCCCTGCCGAACCCGAGTCTGGTTCTGGTATTTGCTCTGTCTCCTCCAACTGTGTGTGGTTTGGTTTGGTTTTGCTTTGCTTTGTTTTGTATTTTGGTGTGTCTTGCCACTTTTTCTCGCGAGCAGGACAGACCGTCCTGGGGAAAAGGAGCGGCGGTGGGCAGAGTAGGGGTGCGGTGAGGTGCGGGCGGAGAGAAGAGCTCTGTCGTCAGCGAGTAGGTCCTGGGTTCGGGGCGCGCCTGCGCCTCTGGACTGCGGGCCGGGCTGGCGAGAGCGGCGGGGCTGCCCACCGCGGACCCCCCGCAGGTCAGGGCCCGGGAACCGGCTCCTCCCGAGGGCGGGCGTTGTTGAGAAGAGCAGTGATCTGTGGAACTTCGCGATGCTTCCAGAAAAGTGAGGGGGTTTTCGCTGATATTCCCTGTGAGAACCTGGAGGCGAAAACCCACCCCAGTGTGAGGGCCTCTGTGACGGGGGCCCCTGGAGTTCTGACTCAGACCCGTCCACACTGAGCCTCTAGCAGTTCGTGAACCACGGCTCCGGCGTCCACCAGGGTCTGTTCCCCCACCCCCCCCCCCCACCATGTTCACCTGCTGGCGTTCCACATTCGGGGGCAGCAGTTTGCCCTGTGGCCGTCTTTCTCTTGCGCATCTGAGAAGAGTTGTTGTTGTTTTTTCCAGCTTGTTCAGGTTTTTGTTTGTTGTTCGGACTGACCAGCAGTTTCCAAGTTTCTTTCTC
>NC_043708.1:3813391-3826859 GCF_006229205.1 Suricata suricatta | reverse complement strand
GAGCGGCCCCAAGGGTGCTCTCCGGTCTGGCCACATTTCTGGAATTCTCTGGGCTTCCAGTCCCCTCACCACCACCACCCTCCCTACTAGTTACCGGCTTTGTCTTCCCATCAGGAGGGACGGTCCCTAGTCAGAGGCCCCGCCCCTTCCCAAACAAGAACCCTCAAGGCCAAGCCACCTGACAGAAGGCCCCGAAGAGGAGGAGAGTGAGTCAGGAGACATCTCAAAACTGTAATTGGCGTCAGGCCTCTGAAGGCGGGACTTGGTGTTACCTGCAGGTCCCCCGAGCCCGGGGCAGAGCCCAGCAGAGAGTCGGGCCTCCGCGAACAGGTGCTGAGTGCAAGAGCGAACACGCCCTTGGCCACAAGAGGATTGAGATTCCCGATGAGTACACGGGAGTTCACGGAGCGAGGATCTGTCTTGCTGGTGACATTGCCGGCCGTGGTCTTCACAAAGCTGAAACATGTAGCTGAAGATCAAAAAAATCTCACTCAAGCGAAGTTCCACTAACATATATTTCAAGTGATTTGTAACCGGGAGGGGGAGGGAGAAGGGGTCGATTCTGAGCCTCTTACTCCCGAGTTCTCCGTGGAGAAGCCAACTTGCTGCTCGAGGTCTACAACGCGGTCACAACCAGTCTTCATCTCTTCACAAAATGCTAGATTTTTTTTTTTAAGACAGATGTGCACAGGTCCCCAAAAGTCACCACGGGCCCTGACTGCGCCAGCCTCCCTCCTCAGCCCTCGGTGCTCCAGGCACGCCTGTCCATTGGCGGTGCCGCTGTCCCCAACCATTGGTCCCCGCTCCCCCTGGACACCCTCTCATCTCCCCTCTCATCTCTGGAGCTGTCCAGCCCTCATGTGTCACCTTTGAGAGATGTCCCCTGTCTGCCCCACGCTGGCCCCTAGGACCCCTGCTCTCAGGGCCTCCAAGTGCGCTGTGCTGGCTATTAATGTATATGCCCCCCCCCCGACTCCCCCACCCCCGCCATCTCTGATCAGCTCCAGACTCAACCCTGCGTCCTGTCACTGAGCCACACCGCCCAGACCAGGCCCAGAGCAGGGGTGAGGAGTACAGGGAGGAGCTGGGCGGCAGGTGCTATAGTTTAGGAGCCAGGGAGCACCGAGGCAGAAACGGGCTGCATGCCTGGGCTGCGGGCAAGTCAGAGATGCAGGATGTGAGGGCTGAAGGAGGGTAGGGCTTGGTAGGGGCCACGGGGACAGTGGGGGAGCCACAAGGGGTGGAGGCGATGTGGTCTTGACAGTGAATCTCCCTGCTGGAGCCCCGACCCTGGGGAGCCGACCTCCGAGGGGGACAGGCGAGTAAGCCGGTCATCCCAGCCCAGAGGACAGAGGACAGTGCAGGAGAAGGGCTGGGATTGGGCCAAGGGTCTGAATGGCACGGGGGAGGCGCAGGCACAGGGAGCAGGGTGGGCACGGGCTTCGAGGGAGCACCACAGGGTCCATGTGGGAGGAGGGGCCCTGAATGCTCACCTGCAGCACGGGGCCTGGAGCATCGCCTGCTAGTGTTTGCCGGACGATTCCATTGCAGTCACATCGCGTGCCCACACCTTCTTTCCCCAAAAATAGAGCATTGGCTGTTCCCTGTCTTCAAACGTGCACTGATGTCCACTGGGGGCCTGGCCTTGTTCTGGGGACGGAGCGGTGGCTCAGGCCCAGGTCCCCAGCTTAGTGGGGGACATGCATGGCCAGGAGGCTGTCAGTGATGTTTGCAAAGAGCTGCAGGGGCTGAAGGAGAGCTGAGTCTCTTGGGCAGTGCAGGAGGCACACCTGCGCTGGCCTTGAACGACGGAGGGGTGTCGGGGCACCTAGAGAGTGGAGGGACCTCGGGGCCAGTGCACAGGGGCAAGAAAGGCAGGAAGACGGTGGGCCGCCCTGAACAGGAGGCGCGGGGCCGTGGCACAGGGAATGTCGGGGCAGCGGCAGGTGGGTGGCAGGGGGAAGGAGGAAGCGGATGGGTGGGCTGGTGGGGGGTGAGCTCCTGCTCGGACCGACTCTCCCCACATTCAGAGCCGCTTCCTGGTGAGACAGGAGACGCGGGCGGAGGAGGAGGGAAAGAGGGGGACCCCCCAGAAGGGACCTGCCAGGTGAGGGAGGGAAGGGCCAGAACCCCCTGCCTTAGTGAGCGTCCCTGCAGCAGAGGACCCTGCAAGGGTGCGGACCCGGGGAGCGTATCCCGGAGACCCGGAGTGAGGGGCTGAGATGGGTCACCGGGAGGCTTTGCCACGAAGGAGCTTTTCTTTCTTTTTTTAAGTTTATTTATTTTGAGAGAGACCAAGACATTGCGAGTCGGGGAGATGCACAGAGGAGAGAGGGAGAATCCCAAGCAGGCTCCGCGCTGCCCACGCAGAGCCCGATGTGGCGCTTGAACCCATGGAACCGTGAGATCATGACCTGAGGTAAAAGTAAGTCAGAGGCTTCACCGACGGAACCACCAGGTGCTCCTCTGCGCGAGTTTTTCCAAGGAAGTCCCCCCGGGAGGTGAGGACGTGGGGGGTTACTCCCACGGGGTCTCTGGGGGACAGAGTGGACCATGCAAGGGG
This sequence comes from Suricata suricatta, assembly GCF_006229205.1. Taxonomy (NCBI): domain Eukaryota; kingdom Metazoa; phylum Chordata; class Mammalia; order Carnivora; family Herpestidae; genus Suricata; species Suricata suricatta. Next base: position 3,824,296 of record NC_043708.1, on the reverse strand, counting down.
CCAGGGGGGCCAGGACAGCGGCTGAAGGCTGGCCCAGCTAGAGCGTTGCTTGGCACCTGGGCCACCCCACGCTGCAGCTGAGGGGATGGCCGGAGAAGCCCAGGTCAAGGGCACCGGGAGCAAAGTAGCTGGGGGACATGGTGCCCCAGCGGAGCACGGGGCACCGATGAGACCCTGGTCCGTCTGAGACTGAGCAGGAGGTGAGTTGCGTCTGGGCTGCTCGGCTTCAGGCAGCCCCTCTGAGCTCCCCGAGTCCCCAGGGGGCTGCACGAACAGCAGGAGAGACGTGAACCCGGAGAAGCGGGAGAGATGGGTCAGGACACCGGTGTGACTTGATAGACCCACAACTTAGAGACCAGGTAGGTTGTGGCCAATTGCGTGTGTGCCAGCCTGGCTCCTATGATGGATGGAACAGTGTCCCCACCCCACCCCCACCTGCCACCCATCTGGAACCTCACAATATTCCTTCATCTGGAAGTCAGGTCGCTGTGGATGTAATTCAGTTGAGATGAGGTCATATTGGAATAGAATGGGCTCTAAATCCAAAGCCTGGTGGGCTTTCTCGAAGAGGGTGCCCAGGGAGGCCGAGGAGGCAGGGGAAGGAGCCCACGCAAAGCTGGAGGCAGAGACTGGCTGTAGCCACCGGAAGTTGGAAGAGGCCAAGGACATTTCCCCAGATGCCTCAGAAGGAGCGTGGCCCTTGACCTCTTGGTCTCAGACTTCTGGCCTCCAGAACTAGAAGGGAATACATTTCTGGTGTGTCAGCCTTCCAGTTTGCAGTTACCCGTTATGGTGGCCACAGGACGCAGAGCCCGGAGCCCCTCCCAGTCCTTAGCCCCAGGAGGGCCCCGGGCAGAGACATGACCGCGGGACCCCAAACGGACTGAGGCTGGGACCAGTGTGCAGAACCAACGCCAGCTCCGTTGTAAGAGAGCAGGTGTCCCTAGCTGTGCCTCTGAGATGAGGGACAGGCTGAGGCTGTGTGCCCAGGGTCCCCTGTGTCGGGCCCCGGGAAGGAAGGCCCACCCGTGCCCTCCCGGCCGCGTCCCTGCTCCGGCTTGGCGTCCTCCCTGACCGCTGGGGCAGCGCGGGAGGACCGGTGTGTGCGCGGGCACTGCGTCAGCTGCCCCGCATGAATGTTTGATGGCGTTGAATCGCTATCTTCTGACACAGAGAAAGGAGGCCATTACACGCGGGTAATAAGATGCACTCTGGCTGTCCGTGGCCTGAGGAGGTTGATGGTGCCGTGAATAATTCATCTACCTGCAATGATTTTTCTAGCACTGTGTCCCTCTTGGCTTCCTGCTCCCTGGCAGCCCAGGCCGGTGCCCGGTCACTCTTGGTCACACCGATCTGAGTGTCAGAGTTAAACACTCCCCCTTGCTACATGATCTGGGTCTCAGACCTCAGTTTCCCCAGCTGTGTTTCACAGGGGAGCTGTGAGTCCTGCCTTTGTCCCTCTCCCCCTCTTCCCCCCACCAAGAGGTGCAGAGAAGCCAGGCCTGATGGCACAGAGCTTGGAGTCTGGACCCTTTGTGTGCTGTGTGACCCTCAGCAAGTTGCTTCACCTCTCTAGGCCTGGGCTTTGTTCTGTTTAACGGCATTGGGAGCACTGGCTCATGGGGTTCTATTTCTGCCGCTTTGGTGGAACGTCTCTGTACTTCCCAGGATGGGAGAGCAGAGGAGAGGCAGATGCCGGCTCTGCCTGCGGGGTCTTGAACCCTGATTCTGGGAAGAAAACCAGCACGTGGTGATAATGACAATGGTGACACTGGTGACGATGACGATGACGGTAGTGACAGCAATAAAAGGAGCAACAAGATGTTAAACAAACTCACCATCGTGCCCCTCCAGGCCGCCTGGAGAGAACCTTCACATTTAAAAAAAGCTTTTAAGGCGTCTAGGATTCAAACCCTCCAGGGGTTTCCAACTGACTTCAAATCACATCTGCGCTGGCCTTCGAGGTCACACACGGCCTGTCCCCACCCCCATTTCAGACCCGTTTTCCCACCATCTTCTCCTCTTGCTCTGCAGCTCCTGGCTCTCTTTCTGCTGCACAAAAATGCCAAATGCATTCGCACCCCAGGGCCTTTGCAGTTGCCTGGGCCTGCAATGATCCTCCCCGCCCCCTCCTTTCTCTGAGCTCCCCGAGTGTCCGCGCAAGCCTTACCTCCTCAGGCACTTCCTATTTGGTCGGCGGACCGGAGCTTGGGCTCCACGGAGCCCCGCAGCTAACGAGGGTGGACCCTCATGCACCCAGGCTAAGGGGGCAGGACTGTGGACTGGTGCCCGCGTTCGGAACCAGCACCCCAACCCCCACCATGTGTTCTCTAAGGAGGCTCAGAAGACACCCCCCTCACGGAAAACACACTTGTGAACAGAGCGCCTGCATCCCAGGCATTGCCTGACACCCCAGCCATGGTCACCATGCGTCAAATCCTCCTGTGAATTGGGCATCAAAGCACCTACTGCCTGTTCAATGTTTTTCTGTCCCCTTTGGTCATAAACTCAGGGCGGGGGGACCAGCCTCCCGTGCACCTGCATCTCAGAGGCACAGGGCTGCCACCCAGTAGCCCCTCACAAAGGGCCCGCTGCAGATGGAGCAGTTCTAAGTGACACCCTCACTTCTTGGACTTTCGTTCAGTGTATCCGCCGGACCGCAGTCAGGAGACAGAACTCACACAGTAATCGAATAAGCAGTGTTTCATATAAAGACTGATTCGAAAAGGGGCTAGTAAGAAGCAAAGAGGACTTTAAAGGTGGAGAGATAGCCGATGGAAGGGCACCTATTGCCCTAGGAGCATCCCAGGAAGATGCCACTCCCCCCCGCCCGGCCTTCTGATCCGGGGCTGAGAACCAGACCTGGCTGTAGGACCCATGGCTGGGCTCGGTGGCGGTGGTGGTGGGGCTACATTAGCAACACTTGCTAGAAATCTACCCTCTAAGGAGGTGGAGGCTGTTCATGGGGAGACCTCCTGCTGGAGGCAGCCGGCTATAAAGCCACCTGGAGAGAGTGCAGGGAGGCTGCTGGCTGTGGCGCTGGCAGCCGGCACCCTGGAGCCGGGAAAGAAAATCCCTTCCTCTGGCACTGTCTCTCCACAGCCCCTGCAGACAGAGCCTAATACCCTGCCCGTGGGCAAAGGGCAAATGTCCGCAGAGCCCTGCCCAGGGGTCACACAGCAGGCAAGAAGGGGCTAACTGGGAGCTCGGGACAGGACGCGGATACCCGTGCACTCCACCCCTCTGGCTGCTCGGCCTCCCGCTGAGCACTTCATGAGCACTTCCGGTGTTGTTGTTTCCAGCCGGACCGCTTAGCTAACCCAGGACAAACCTCTCCCCCTCTCCCTGAAACGAGGTGACGGAGGGCCCGATGTCATCGTTGGACTGCATTAATGACTTCTCAAATTCATTTGCAGGCCCCCTGAGTACGTTCTTACCTGCAGACCAAGCTGTAAAGTCGGCTTCCAGCAACTTGTATGCGAACTGAAAAGGGGAAAGAGCCAGAGAAGGAGAGAGCAAATGCAAAGGAGCACGCGCATCTCTGCGGTTCCGTCACGAGGCCCTAATCGATATGGGCGGCTTCCTTCTTCCACCACCCGTTTTGTGCTCCTCCTGTCCTCAGCCACAACCTCAGCGGGTCCCTAACCAGTGCAGCGACCCACACTGGTCTTCCGGAAGGCTCTGCGTCCTCAGCCGCCCTGCATTGTTTTGGGTGCTGTAGTTTCCCACCAGCCCTTGCTGCTGGATGCGGAAGTTGCAGGAGGGGCCCTGCGGGATCCTCTGTGTGTCCCCAGCCAGCACTGCTTGTCCCCACTGGCCCACTTTCCCGTGGGCAATCAGGATCAATTGTCCCAGCTGGTGAAGAACTTCTATTTTTTTTTTTGTGTGTGTGTTGGTTCAGCGGTTTCAAAATGGCCAGGTGGTAGGTTTCCATCTTCCAACTGGAGACATTGTCACCGAGTCTCCTGGCGGAAGGGTTGGTCTGACTTCCAGGTCTCCACACCGCTGCTTCTCGAAGCGTCCGTACCCCCCGGGATGAGACGCGGTTTCTAGTTCACTGTCCTGGTTGGGAGGGGAATTCCAGGGGCTCTCACCGGATCCTTTCCTCCTGGGTGGGCGGCCAGTGTGGGACCCCGACGGTTGCTAAGTATGTCTGTGCCAACTAGACATATAAGCACTGGGGAAATCACCAGCGAGCAGTGGGGCCACGGACCAGCTGGGCCCACTGGGAACCAGACCCGAGCGAAGATTCCCGCGTTTACTATCCCTCCACGGAAATCAGGGTGCCATCTCTGTGGAAACCTCCTCAGGCTCACACCCGGCTTACAAAGCAGAGCATCCACAGAGATTTCCCGGGATGTAGGCGTTCTGTTCACAAATGTGTTTTCCATCCCTTGGTGAGGGGGGTGTCTTCTGAGCCTCCTTAGAAAACACATGGGGGGGGGTGCTGGTTCCACACGCGAGCCTCAGTCCACAGTCCTACCCCCTTAGCCTGGGTCCATGAGGGTCCAACCTCGTTAACTGTGGGGCTCCGTGGAGCCCAAGCTCCGGTCGGCCGACGAAACAAGCTGTCAGAGACACTGCCAGGCGCTGGTGGGCAGACCTTAAGACAGCTTGCCGTGACCCCTGCTCCTTGGGATTCATGCCTTCGTGCAACTGAGCACGGGTAGGACGGGCAACATACTTCTAAGCAGTTCACTATGACAGCAGCAGTGGGATGTCACTTCCGTGATTTGTTTACATAAGGCGGTGACTTCTGTCTCGCCAGCAGACGTTCTCTGCTGCCCCTTCCGCTCGCCGCCCTTGGGAAAGTAAGTGACCGCACTGCAGGGGTCCATGAGGGTGGCCTCCGGCCAACAGCCCGCTCGCTGGGCACGGAGGCTCCCAGTTCTACGGCCTGCGGGGACCTGAATTCTGTCGGCTCCATGGGAGCCTGGTTTAGTCTGCTCACGGGGGCCCCGTTAGCCTTCGGATGAGACCTCGGTCCAGTGGACACCTTCAGTGCAGCCCGATGAGAAGCCTTGAAGTAGACGTCCAAATTCCTGAGCCATCAAAACTGTGAAATAAGGAAAGTCTCTGAGTTTGTGGTAGATAGATAATTAGAACCCAGTTACACAAGCTAACATATTTTTTAAATTTTATTTATTTTGAGAGAGAGAGAGAGAGCAAGAGCCCAGGAGTGGAAGAGAGAGGGAGGGGGAGAAAATCCCAAGCAGGCTCCGCACTGTCAGCACAGAGCCTGATGTGGGGCTCGAACTCAGGAACCGTGAGATCATGGCCTGAGCTGAAACCAAGAGCTGGAGGCCAAACTGACCGAGCCCCCCAGGTGCCCCCCCAAGCTCACATGTTAATCCAGCATCTCTCGTAGGTGCCGCTGTGCCTCCGTATAGGACCTGATGTGATGTTATGCTCCTCCTTCTTAGTCGAAGGCCTTCACCATCCACAGCCACACGCATCCCGAGAGTCTGCCGATTATATGGCAGAACGCCTTGCAAATCCTCTGGGGGCTCAGCCTCGGATGACTGATGGGCACCTGCCCTCCTGGCATCTGCGGAGGACGGGGCCCTGTGGATGGTGTGGGGGCGACAAGGAGTGGGTGTGGTGACTCTCGAGGAGAAGGAGCCCCTCCTCCGGCCCCCCGGGAGCTTTCGGGGGCCCTAGGCAGCGGAAGGCTTGCTCTCCCAACACGAGAAGGAGACCCGCGTCCCCCGGTCAGGGAGGCTCGGCGTGGCGGGGGGAGGGGGCGGCGAGGTCCACGACGGGCAGCCTCCTTTGGGTCTGGTCAGCTGTCCCCCGCTCCACACCTGAGGATCCTCTTCATTACGGATCGATGCCCTGACTTTCTCACGAGGAACTTCATTTGCGAGCCCAGCTGTTATTTCAGCAGCCCGCACAATTACAGTGCGTATTCGATTCTCGGCATTATCAGCCTTGCAGCTGAAAGAAAGTGGAGCTTCCTTTCCGCGCTGTCACGGGGGCTGGCTGGTTTGCGGACCGTGACTTGAGCGGAGCGCTGACGGATGTGAGCCTGTCATCCGCTCTTTGCAAGGGCTCCTCCAGTGCGCTTGGAGGAATCCGGAGCTCACCAGGATCCTTGTAGTCATCATTGCTGCCATAGCGGTCAAGTTCAGCGCCCGCTGGGGCTCCCGGGGCGTGGGCCCCTGCATCCCAGTCAAGCACAGGTGAGGGTTTGATGAATGGGCGCTCGAGCGCAGGTGTGGATCACTGAGGTCCCGGTCCCCGTCAGCAGCTCAGCACGGCGTTCACGCCCGAAGCCACGAACAAAGCAATCCCCAAACCCCATCCATCACGTGTGGCTGCTCCGTGTACTAATTTCTATTATCAGTCAGGGTCTAATTAGGAGACAGGAGCTGCACGGGAGTCTGAACGGGGTAAGTGTAACGTGAGGAATTGTCCCCTGTAACAGGGATTGGCTAAGGAGCGAGGACAATGCTGGGGAGCATCCTAAGAAACAGCAGCTGGAAGGAGCAGTCGCTACCCCCGGACCGAGCACCCAGACCCCCCACCTGCCCCGACGTGGAGATATTGTTGGGGGAGGGGGTTGGGGTTCACTGAACGGCAAAGTGGTTGCCGCGGCACCAGTGGGAGAACGTATTGGAAATCCACCCTAGGAACTTGCTGGAAAGCTGCCCTCTGAGGTGCTGGGGAAAGCCATCCACAAAGTGTCCCCTCTACGCTACCAGAGCACCTGGGTGGGGTGCTGGGGGGCGGTTTTAGCTGCCCTGTAGGAGCCCGGCACTGCGGGAGTCATGCCCCGGCAGGATGTGGGTGCTGGAGAAGCCCGGAGGGGGCTCTGGGGCCGCGTGCTGGAGCCCCCTGTGCCCCAGGGGCCGATGCCGAAAGGCTAACAGGCTCCAGGAGCCTGGGCTGAACCACCAGAACCAGGAAGGGCGACCCCTGCCCCCTGCAGCGGACAGCTTGGCACGGCTGTGCCTCTCGGAGCAGGTGATAAAGGGCAGCCTGGGGCCTGACAGGCGGAGTGCAGATAAACGGGTCCAGAGCGAACCCAACGGGGCCGTGGGGAGACAGGGCATCTGCTCATTTCACCTTTCGGGGTTTTTCTCACTGTATTTTGGAGGTTTTGTTCACTCTATTGTGATTTTTCATTTTTCCATCTTGGTTATCTTTTGTTCATTTAAATGATGTTCTCACAGCTGGTGCATCAAATGGCTGAATTCCCTGGGATACAATGAAAGTAACTGTGTCTCCCCCCTCTCCCCAGCCTTGCGGACTCGGCTGAAGCTCACGGACGGCGGGCCTGTCCTCTCCTGGAGGTCCTGCGGGGAATCCTTCCGGAGACTTCTTGGGAAAGCCAAGCCCTCGGGTTAACTGCAGCAACTTCAGGGATTCAGGTCTACTCTGAGAGGAGAGAAAGTCCCCCTCCCCATCCTGGTCCCCTTCAACCTGTGTCTGCAGGTCTTTTTTTTTTTTTAATGCTTATTTATTTTTGAGAGAGAGAGAGAGAGAGAGAGAGAGCGAGCGAGCGAGCGAGCATGAGCGGGGGAGGGGCAGAGAGAGAGGGAGACCCAGAATCTGAAGCAGCTCCAGGCTCTGAGCTGTCAGCACAGAGCCCGATGCGGGACTTGAACTCATAAACCGTGAGATCATGACCTGATGTTGAAGTTGGCCGTGACCACGAGCTGAAGTTGGCCGCTTAACCGACTGAGCCCCCAGGTGCCCCTCTCAGATCTTAGACAGCCGATTAACTCCAGTTGGGCTGCATTCTGTTCCTCCAAATTCACAGGTTGGCCTCCTGACCCCCAGTCCCGTGACCTTATCTGGAGACGTGGACTTTCCGGGGTAACCAACAAAAACGAGGCCGCAAGGGTGGGCCCCGATCCAGTAGGCGTCCCGTCCGTGTACGATGCAGCAGTCTGGACGCGGAGATCGCCGTGTGAACACAAAGGCAGCCATCCACCTGCTGAGGAGAGGGGCCCAGAACCTTCTCCCTCAGCCCTCAGAAGGAACCAACACTTCCAACACGTTGGTTTCAGACTTCCAGCCTGCAGAAGCCTGAGATCATACATTTTTGTTGTTTTGCTGTTTAAGACCCCCCCAGCCTGTGGTGTGTGGTCATGCCACCCACTCGCAAGCTGTGTGGCCTTGAGCAAGCGGCTCACCCTCTCTGCGCCCACGCAGTGGGCTTCTCACCTCGGTGAGGGACACACGTGGGCCTCACGGCGTTTAGCACCTGCAGCGGACAGTGCCGGCTCACCTGGTCAGGAGAGGGAGGTGGGCAGAACTGCTGAGGAGGGAGCAGGGGGCCCTGAGGGCCCAGAGCCGGCGCCCACAGGGTTACACCACGACACCCAGGACACATGGGCACGCCCGACCTCCGGACCCTCCAGGCCGCGGATCCTCAGCTTCTCACCTCCTGCAGCCTTCACCGGGTCCCCGCACAGCCTTGTGGGGCAGGACAGGGCTCCCGAGGGATGGGGACACGGAGGCTCAGGGAGGAGAAATGACCTTCAGATCGCCCAGTAAGGACGCCTCTGAGGCAGAACTTGAACCCAGGCCTCTAGACTCTGAACTCAGGGCCCCTGTTCCAGGAGACACTGCCTCCTGGTGGCCGCCTCAGTCAGGAGCAGCTTCCAGGGGGTGGGGGTCAGCCCCCTGGGCGGGCACCACCCCTGGGAGCCTGTCCTCACCCTGGGCTCCTCCAGCACCAGCTCCTTCTCTAGGACGTCCGGGAGGCTCCCACGGATTGTGGCCCCACTGTGTGCTGGGGACTGAAAAGTGTCCTGTGTCACACTCACCATGGCACTTTGAGGTGGGGGCTAGCACCCCCATTCTCGGAGGGCTGGGGGGCTGAGGGGGAAACACCCCAGGCTCAAGGAGGAAACACACTTGCCCGAGGCCACACGGTTGGGGGGAGGGCTTGAATCAACACCCGAGGAAAGCTCTGCCTGAAGCGGGGTCCCTTGTATCCAGGAAGCTCGGCCACTCCCCTCCGTGGAGGCAGGAAGGGGTGCGGAGGAAGAGCCCATCAAAGGAGTGCTATTTGGGCTGGGCAAGCCACAGGGTGATGACAAGAAATGGGGTGCGTTCTGGGTGGGCTTTCTGTAGAGCCTGGGTGGCAGCTGGGCCCCCCCGCGAAGGGCCCGGGGCGGGGGGGGGGGCAGCTCCCTGGTGTGACCTTTGCCACCTCCACTAGCTAAAGATCAGAGCGGGAGAAGCCGGGGCCCAGCCTCCACCGAGTGACGAGTGAGGGCTGGGGACTCAGAGCCCCCGCTCAGCCCAGCGGGGCGAAGGCCAGCGCAGCCCCAGGGTCAGAGGACACCTGTCCCCGCTGGCCCGACCTTAAACTTTCGGCAGCTGCTCTTCAAGATCCAAAGGAAAGAAGGGGGGCAGAAAGGGAAGGCGTTGTTTTCATGCCTCTTGCTTCATTTGCATAAGGTGGAAAATGTTCCCATAGAAACAACCAGAGTCTGTAATTTTTGAATAACGATTTCTGCACAAAGCACAACCTGTCTTTTTGCGAAAGGGGATTAAGACATTCTCAGCAGCGTTTCCACCACAACAAAAGGCGGAGTCCGCCAGTTCTGGGAGAGCGGCTCCGGAGGGGAGGGCCTAGCTCGAGCCCCTGCCCTCCTCGGGCCTCAGCTTCCCCACCTGCGAAATGGGGCGGGGGAGGACTGCGCAGAGCCCGCGGTGGTTGAACTTCCAGCTCTTTGGGGGGTGCTGGGCCTCTGTGACAGCCCTGTCCCTGGGCCCGCGATCCGGCAGAGTTTTCGCGGGCTTTCCAGAAGAGGCCGGGGCAGAGGCCATCTGGGCTAGAGGGGAGAGCCCCACCTCGGAGGGACGCGTCCCGAGGTGCCTGCTGGGCTCATGGAGGGGAAGGCAGGCGCCGCGCCTGGGCGCCTCTGCCCCCTTGTGGCCCGAGGGCACTGCAGCACCCACTCGCCCCAGCGTCCTGTGCCCCCAGCAGCCCCCAGAGGCTGCCCCTCACTGGGGGGCTGTGGGCTGGCTCTGAATCCGGCCCTGCTCCCCAGCTCTCGGGGCGCGTAGGGCCTCTGCAAGTGCTCCCTGGGGCGCGCTGGGGAATGCAGATTCCCAGCGGCTCTGCAGTCCAATCTTCGAGCCAGGATGTGGAGGCTGGGCCCAGAGGGACTTGTCTGCGCCCCCATGTTACAGATGGGAAAGCTGAGGCCCTGAGAGGGCCTGCTGTTTCCACGGGCCGCCGGCCAGCCTGAGGAGGCCCTGCTGGCTCAGCCCCGCCCATGGCCCAGGGACCGGGCCGCTGGGGGCCCTCCGTGGGGTGAGGGGGCGGGGGGCAGGCGCTGTATGTATCCTCATCTGGCTGGGGGTTAAGATGTGGCGCTGGGGTGGAGCCCGACAGGAGCGCCGGCGCCTCGGGCTGTGATGCGGAGCTGACAGAGAACTTGTGAGAGCCGAGGCCGCTTTGGACGGCCCTCCCCTTTTATTCTGCCAAACCGCACACATGCCTTGATGAAAAACTATCGACTCCACTGGATGGTGGCCTTGCGGGGGGCAGGTGCGTCCGCTCCAGCCCAGCACTACTGGGCTCCCGCCTCCGCCTGGAGGCTTCCAGGATGTCCGTGGCTCACCTGGGCACCAGGTGGCCCAGCATGGGCTTCATCTCCTTATTTAAAAACATTTTTTTAATGTTTATTTATTTTTGAGAGACAGAGAGAGACAGAGTGAGAACAAGGGAGGGGCAGAGAGAGAGGAGACACAGAATCAGAAGCAGGCTCCAGGCTCTGAGCTGTCAGCTCCAACCCACAGACCATGAGATCATGACCTGAGCCGAAGTCAGATGCTCAGTGACTGAGCCACCCAGGTGCCCTTCGTGTCTCCTTATTTTCAAGAGGTGGCACCGTGGTGGGGTCACAGTGTCGGAAGACCCTGGTGTGGCACCTGACC
>NC_043708.1:3795496-3813291 GCF_006229205.1 Suricata suricatta | reverse complement strand
AGTCTCCCCCGACGCAGGCAGGGCTCCCTGTGAAGAGGCGAGGAGGGCCCAGGAGAGAGGGGTCGTGTGTTCTGTGAAAACACAGACGGCCTCCAGGGCACGTGGGGTGCATCCTGGGGAGGCGGGAACAGGGGGCTCCCGTGGGGAGGTGAGGACAGGCCGCTCAGGGGTGCAGGGAGGCGGGGCTCTGACACCCCCACAGCGCCATTCTCGGGGACACAGGTAAGTCCCAGCTCAAGGGCGCCCTGTGCCGGCAGCCAGCAGGGTCCCTGGGACGACCTGGCCCTGGGGAGGGGCTGTGGGATGGTGAGGGGCCGGACCCCACCGGTCTGACCTGCCCCTCGCTGGCTGGCTTCAGGGTCCCTTTTGTCGGGCTGAGGCTGTCTCCAAGGCGGGCCCTTAGTTGGAGGGGAAGACATTAGGGACATTTGAGACACAATGACCTCTTCAGGGGTAAGTGTGTTTGCTCTGGGTGTGAAAGGGCAGGCCCCTCCCCCCGGGTCATATACTCATTCAGCAAACACATACAGAGCTGTGTCCCATGCTGGGCCAGAGACACTCGAGAAAACGGGGCCGTCCCTGCCCCAAGGGGCCCACATCTGGGGCAGAGGCTGGCTTGGGACAAACTGCCGTCCAGGTAAGTGTGGGGCCTGCGCCGGAAGCGGGGTGCTGTAAGGAGCCCAGGACACCATGGGAACCCAGACGGGTCGTGGAGCCCGGTCTTGGGGACTGGGCGGTAGGTGGGAGGGCGCAGCCCAACAAACACTCGGAGGAGAGTGGGGAGCAGCCCCAGCCCCGGGGGGCTCAGCCGGCTCGAGGGCTGGGCGGGAGCATGATGCAGCCCCGCTGGCCCTGGCCCTGCGGGGAGGACAGGGGACCCGTGCACAAGGGGAGCCGCTGCAGGTCTTGCTGGGGGCGGGGAGGCACCACCTGCCACGTGGCTCGGGTGGGGGGGGGGCGCCTGAACACACAGGAGGCTGCTGGCTGGTGGAGGGGAGAGGGGGGTGCAGGAGCCAGGCTGCTTCTGGAGCGCGGTCCCTCGACAGCACCCCAGAGCTTCCGGAGCTTCCCTCCCTCCTCCCCAGTCTCCATTCTTTCCCTCCCCTCTTCCCCTCCCTCCTCCCCCTTCTCCCTCCTCCCCTTCCTCCTCCCTACCCTTCTCCTCTCTGTGCTCACCTCTGTCCTCCCCTCCACTCCCTCCTCCCCTCCCTCCTCCCCTCCCCCTTCCCCTCCCTCTGTCTTCCCTCCCCTCTCTCCTCTTACCCTCCCTATTTCCCCTTCTCTTCTCCCCTCCCTGCCCCTCCCTCCTCTCCCCCTCTTAGCAGGGGCACCAGAAGGAGCCCTGGACAGGAGCAGGGGAGTTTTCTCAACACCTGCTCCCCTCCCCTCTAGGTGACTTTTTCCTCTGGGGCCCCTGTGCCCTGGCTGGGGCCAGCCTGTGTGTCCCCTCCCAGCCTGGGGAGTGGGCGGCTCCTGCAGGGCTGAGAGGACACAGGGCAGCCCCTCCCCCTCCAAGCTCAGTCCAGACATCACGGGTTTTCCTGTCTGTCTCTGCTCAGACCGTCCCAGTGCGGGCCTGTGAAATGTGGGCTGTGGTGGAGCCCGGCCCATCCTAGTCCAGGCCTAGAGGGCTGCGGGCTAGGACGGGCAGCACCCCTAGGCCTGGGCCGTGGGGGTGACCGGAGAGTCCCTCGCCCAGGGAGGCACCCTGAGCACCGCTCGGGGCTCCACACCCAGCTCCAGGGGACCCTGCTTGAGGCAAACCCCACGCCAATGGGGCCGGAGCTTCACAGATGCTGGTGGGGGTCGTGTGGCAACACAGGGGGCTGGTTTGGAAGGAGGTTCCCACGGGGGTCAGAGCCTCATGAGCACAGGGACCCTTGCTGGCGGAGGCCTCGGTCCACGGCGCAGCCCTGTGGCTCTGCCCGCAGGTGGGCCCGGACCCCGCGAGCCCCTCACAGGGCTTCTCGGGAGGTGCAGGGGGCAGGGTGCACACAGAGAGAGGACAGGGGCAGGGTCCACACGGCCGGGGAGAGGACACAGGGCAGCATCCACACGGCCAGGGAGAGAGGACACGGGCAGGGTCCACACGGCCGGGGAGAGAGGACACAAGCAGGGTCCACACGGCTGGGGAGAGAGGACACAGGCAGGGTCCACACGGGGAGAGGACACAGGGCAGCGTCCACACGGCCGGGGAGAGAGGACACGGGCAGGGTCCACAAAGAGAGAAAACAGAGGGCAGCGTCCACACAGGCAGAGGAGAGCAGAAACAACCCTGACACAGAGACGCTTCTGGTCCAGAGGCGGGAAGGGCTGGCCCACCTCCACAAGAACACAGGGGGCCGGGGCAGGGAGGAGGGAGTGGGGCCAGGACATGTGGTTCGTGCCCTAGGGGCCCCGCCACAGGCCCGAGGCTCCGCTAAGGAGACAGCTGCTCCCCGCAGCGGGGGCAGAGGTGAGCGGCTGGGCCGGGCACGGATCTGTGCCAGGCGAGAAAGCCTTCACTCGGGCCGTTGTCCGCCGCTGGGAGGCAGGCTGACCGCTCCGTCGCCGGCCCTGCTGAGCCCCGTCCTGCGCCCCCGCCCCACCGTCTCTACCGTCCTGGGAAGGAGGCTCCGGAGGCCAAGAGGCAGCAGGTCAGCCCACACCGACGCCGGCCAAACGGCAGCGTGGATTTTCCATGTTTGTGGCCAAACCAGAGCTCTGGGCTCCATTTTCCTGCAAAAGTAAAACAGAAAATCTGGAACCCATCAGCCGTCAGTGTGGACGGAGGGGTGAGGCCACCTCAGCCGAGGGAACCAAGATGGGCAGTGCGGCCTGGGTGTGGGGGTGGGCGTGTGAGCAGGTTTGCGTCCTGCCTTGGCCACCCCCTCCCCGAAGTCCAGGGTTGGTGAACTGGGGAGCCCGAGGGCTGTGGGGACGCCAGGGAGACAAGACAACAAGGGAGGTCCTAGTGCTGGGGGGCCGGGGTGCGTACCGCAGGTGTCCAGGGCGTTGTTGGCCCTGGGGCTGCCCGCTCAGGGGCCCCGCTTTCCCATCCAATCCAAGGACAGAGGCGCCTAGCACAGAGGTTTTCATGGACTCTGGGCACCCACGGGCTGCTCTAGCAGTTTCTAGGTCCTTCACTCTCTTTTACCAGGACAGCCCCCTTAGACTGTTCACACTGTGGGCTTCCACATAAGAATTTGCTGGAATCTTGTGCCAGATGGTGACAAAGGGCAGCCCCCCTCCCACAGCCTTTGTACATGGGAGTCTTCTGTTTTAATTTTTAAAAATGTTTATTTATTTTTGGGAGAGAGAGAGAGTGAGTGGGGGAGGAGCAGAGAGAGAGAAACACACAGAATCCAAAGCAGGCTCCAGGCTCTGAGCTGTCAGCACAGAGCCCGATGCGGGGCTCGAACTCACGAACGGCCAGATCAGACCTGAGCTGATGTCAGACACCCCCGGGGCCCCATGCAAGTCTTATATTTGAGCAGGAGCCCAGAAGCCTGCATGGGTGGCTTTGTGGGAAATGGCTGGTTTTAGGATTGTCCCTTAGTCTGCTGTCACCCAGCTTGGGGACCTACTTGCAGACCTGTAAGGTCTGGGCGCCAGCTGGGATTCTGGGGACTGTGAGAAGCCAGAGAGGAATGGCCCGTCCATCCTGAGAGACAATGGGGGTAGGATTCGGCAGATCGCTCTCTAAATGACTCTGCTTCAGACAGCTCCAGTGCTCCCAGTTTGCTCATCTGTAAAATGGGCGTAATAACTCTCTCCTCCCAGGGTTGCAAGGATTAAATGAGATAATGCAACTGAAGTTCTTCGTGCCTGTAGGCAGGCACACAGTAAGTGCTCAGTTAATGGTCGAGGTGGGGGTGGCTATTATTTGCGTTATTAGCATCCTCAGAGCCCCCCATGGGATCTCCCTCGGCTTCTCCAAGAACACACACTAAGTCAGCCTCACTCGAGCTGTTTAGTTGAGCTCATCTTTGGGAGGAACTTGAGGCCAGGAGGCCCGGAGGGGGGAACGCTCCCAGCCCGTGTGAGGCGTCCAAGCTGGTCCTCCCACTGCCGGCTTCCCACGCGCAAACTCTTGGAAAGAAGCAAGGTCGTACCCCCGTGGGAGGCGGGGAGGGATCCCAGGCCAGCTTTGACGTGGCGACTTGGGGACCGAGCTGGCCACAAGGGTCGCGGGCCCCGCTTTCTGCTCCAGCAAGTGACTTAAGTGATGCTCTCTGGGCTTTCGTTCTAATGCGCCGGGTGTTTACGATTTTCTTTAAGGGCCTCATCAAAGAAAATGCAATAATGACGCTTCTAAGTTAACAGCCGCACTTTAGAAGGATGAATTATTCACATCAGAGATGAAGCGGGGACTCTGCAAACTGGGCCAGCTGAAGCGATCCCTCCTTGGGACTATTTTTATCTCCGCTCACGGTCTTTCATCTTGGGAGACTCGCGGCTTGGGAAGTACAGGGGAGCCCACTGTGCAGAGCCCGAGTTGGCAGAATGTCAGGCTTGAAGGATTAGGTGTCTTGGAGCTTCTGCCTGGAGCACACGCTGAGGAAACTCCAGCAAGTGTGGAACACGGGGCGGTGGCCGCGCTCGTGGGGGTGGCTGTGGGGCGCCGCTCCATCCCGGAGGGCTCCTCGAACCTCGGTCCCCCTCCCCGCGCCCCCATTGGCCTGGGGCGCAAGGAACCCCTTCCTTTCGTTGGCGTCTGCTCTTTCCTGGCGTTCGATATGTCTGTGATGCTGAGCGGAGCTCCTGCCCTGCGGGAGGAAGGACTTTGTGGTTGCAGGGCTGCTCAGGGTCAAGAGCGGACCAGCGGGCCCCTAGCCCTGCAGACAGTGCCAGCCCGATGTGCCCAAACCCGCGTGCCCATTTGCTCTGAGAAGCACCCTAGGGGGCGCCTGCGTGGCTCAGTCGGTTGAGCGTCTGACTTGGGCTCCGTGGGTGATCTTGCGGGTTGTGGGTGCGAGACCCGCGCCGGGCTCTGTGCTGCCCGTGCAGAACCCGCTTTCGAGTCCTCCGTCTCCCCCTTCTCTGCCCCTCCCTTGCTTGCTCGCTCTCTCTCTAAAAATAAATAAACAAACACTTAAAATTAAAAGCCTCTCATGACCGGGCTGGCTCAGTGAGGGGAGCGTGCATCTCTCCATCTCGGGGCTGTGAGTTCAAGCCCCACGCTGGGTGTAGAGAGTCCCTGAAAATAAAATCTTAAAAAAAAAAAAGCACCCCGTGGCCATGCTGTCCAGTAGAGGAGCCACGGACCTCATGGAGGCTGCGGAGTACCGGAAATGCGGCTGGTCCAGAGGGAGGTACCCTGTGTGTGGGACACACTGAATTTCAAAGGCTCCGTGCAGAAGAGCGTCAGCCGCCCATCCATCATTTCTTACAGATTCCGCGCTGGGACGGTGATATTTGGGATTCCGTCAACGAACCACCACATGGTGTTAAAACTAATTTCACCTGGTTGTTTTTCTTTGTGAACGTGGCCACCAAGGATTTTTAATCACCCACGTGGCTCCCATTCACGGCTTGATTTCTACTTCTCTCGGAGAGTCTTGCTCTCAAAGGGAGCGCAGAGAGCGTTCACTGGTGGCTGTCTCTCGTGGCCGGAGTTACGGAAGACTCTTTTCTCCCCGCACCCCCCTCCCTCGAGGCGATTTGTGCATTTTCTGTCTCACAGAAACCCTACAACCAGCGGCTCTTGCTCACATCAGAAAAGACACGGCTGCTGTTGTTTTCACGAATCCCAGGACTCGGAAGCCGAGCGGAGCTGGGGAGCCCGACTGTGCGCTGAGCACGGGGTGGGGGACAGGAGAGCGGGGGGCAGGGGGCGTGGGGGCTGCCAAGGTCAAGGCTTGAGGGCGCAGCGCCCTGGCAGGGAGGATCGCTGGGGTGGCTCCTAGCCCTTGACTGCGGCCAGGTCCCTCTCTTCTCCACCTCAGCCCTACAGGATGGGGACCGTCACTGTTTCACGTCACGGACGAGGAAACGGAGGCGCAGAGCCGTGAAGTCCATGTGGGGGCCCCAGTGAGGAACTCGGGCCGTGGGGGGGCGATCTTATGCTCCCGGCGCCAGATTCCTCCCCCCTCCCCCCTCCCCCACTTCACCCAGCCGCCCGCCAGGGTTCCAGCTGGAAGAGACCCGAGCCCCGCTGGTAAAGCGGAATGAAATCATCGTTACTGGCATATTTCCTCTAACTCAGTGTGTCCAGCGTACTGCCAGCCTGATATGTCATCAACATGAACATTATTTCTTTTTCTTTTTCAGGTTTTAATTTAAATTCCAGTTAGTGAACATATAGTGTCGTGTTGGTTTCGGGAGGAGAGCTCAGTGATGCGTCACTTACATGTGACACCGGTACTCATCATAATGAGTCAACATGGACATTATTGATGAGATACCGTTAATGTCTTGTTTTTATTTTTGAGAGAGAGAGAGCATGTGCGTGCAGGCAGGGGAGAGGCGGGGAGGGGGGCACAGAGGATCCAAAGCGGGCTCTGTGTTGATAGGGGAGAGCTTGACATGGAGCTCGAACTCACGAACCGTGAAATCATGTCCTGAGCCGAAGTCAGATGCTTCGCTGACTGAGCCACCAGACGCCCGGAGATATTTCACATTCTTTTTATGGGACGTCCTTGAGATCTGGTGCCTCGTGAACTTAGAACACATCTCCCTAAACATTGTCTGCGCCGTAGGCACTCGACGGCCACATGCGGCTGTGTTGAACGCCGCAGTCCCGGAATCTGGACACTTAAAGAAGCGGCCTGGGTAGCAAATCGGTCCGTCCCCCGGGGCCCGGGTTTGGGGGGGACTCTGAGGCAGCCTCAGGATTCAGTGAGGAGTGCTGTGTGTGATTAAATGCCTGCCGTGAACGTGTGCCTCCCGCCCTCGGACTGACGGTTGAGCCAGGCCCGCGGTCCCGTAGGTGGGCATGGGGAGGGCACACCCTGAGGGCCGTGTGGTGAGCTCCCCCTTCTCTGCTTTCCTGCAGTTTTTACCATTTGAATCCAGCCAGGGTCCAGGCAACACAGACCCCTGCACCTTTACTTTCTGGCTGTGTGGCTCCAGATGAGCTTCTTGGCTTCTCTGAGCCTCAGTTTCCACATCTGGAAAATGGGCACAATAAGCCTGCCCTCGGGAGGATTCAAGGAGATGAAGCGTGCTGGGGGCTGGGGCATGGAAGGCGTGGAGGAAGAGGTCACTCTGTTCTTTCTCCCTTCAATCCAGGGTGTCCCTCGGGCCCTCCATTCCACACAGCACACGGGCACAGTCTCTTCCCGCCCAAAAGCCTCTCGGGAGGCACTCAGCTCCTCTCTGCACCTGCCTGGCGATCGATGTGCCCCGTCCAAGGCTGAGCGAGGTCTCCCCTCGCTGCCCCTCTGACAGCCCCTCCCTCAAGGCCATGGGCGGCCGCGGCACGCAGCGGGCTGGCACAAGAGCCCGCCGTCCCGGGCTCCCCAGCGGGCGCACCTGGCCAGCTCCACGCGGGGCTCCAGTGGCCTCTGACAGCTGATGGAGCTGAGACCCCCCCCCCCCCCGCCGGCCCGGTGTTTTAATTGCTCCCTCGGGGCCGCCCGGCAAAGGAGCACGTCCTCTCCCCCGCCTCCCCCAGGACACCCGCTCCGCACTCTCCCGTGGCCTGCGCGAGCGGACGCCTCTCTCCAGATGCTCTGGCCCCTCTTCTGGGGGGGGTTTCATCCAGCAGGGAACCAGCGGGAAATGGCGAACGCGCCGGCGAGGCAGCGGCTCCAATTAGGAACCGCCCGCTTGCCTGAAGTACGAAGAGGAAACCAATTCTCTGGCCGACGGAGTTTAATCAAAATGTTTTATGCAACACGTCTCTCTGACCCTGATGAATCTTCCCCCTCTTGCTGGAAATTAAGCAAATATATTGTCAGCATGGATTCCAATGAGCCCGCAGACAGATGCGGGGGCCTGGGGAGTCTCGGGGTTATGGGTTTCTAGAAACCAGGACGAGGAAGGACCGGGCGCCAGGTGTTTGTGTGGTCCGCTGGGCTTTTAGCAGCTCCTGCTGTGTGCCCGGGAGGGGGGCGGGCGAGGGGTCCTGTGGCATCTGCCTTCCGCCCCTCCCCCCGCAGAGTCCTCTCCTCCTTGCGGCCCTGTCTTCTGAATCATATCCTGAACTCATGTCTGGTTTTGTTCCTGACACTCTGCCCCGCGACCGTTTGCTTGGGCACCTGTCTCCCCTGGCAGACTGCGTCCGATTCGTCTCCGCAGCCCCGGCCCGGAGGACAACGGTGGGCAGGGGGAGACAGGCCTGAACAGCTGTTTGTGGGAGGAAGGGAAGGGGAGGCCCAGGGACCTTCCTTCCAGGGGGGCCCAGGGTCAGCTCTGGACCCCGGCCAGGTTTCAGCTCTGCAAGGTTCAGTTTTACCTTCCAGGAAAGTGGGCCTAATGATGGAAGGCGTCAGCTCTGGGTGCAGTGAGATGAAATGAGGCAGTGGGCACATGCGGTGTAGACCAGGCTCAAGGTGGGGGGTGACGGGAATGGGGGGGTGCAGAGGAAAGACAGAATGGCTTCACCCCAAGAGGGCGCTCCTCGGCGAAGGGATAGAGGCCCTGAGCAGCTTGAAGTCTCCCTGCGGGAGTCAGTGAGGTCGCCCAGGGGGGACCCCTGAGTCTGCGGGTTCCCTGCGACACTTCCCTGGGGTTCTGGTGCAGTGTAGACTCTGGATCCTGGCGTGGGTCTTCCCAGCGGCTGCAGAAGGATCAGCTGGGACACGGAAACAATTTGGGTCCCCCACCCCAAGCCTGGCCCCGGGGAGCTGGGTCTGGGGGCGGTGGGGAGGGCCCTGCCTCTGGGTCTGGGACAGACGCTGGAAGGACGGGGGAGCAGTGGTGTGGGTCACCTGTCTGTCCGTGGCTGTGAATGTTAGTGCTGTGGTGACACGGGCACTCAGCTGGGTCAGGATGGGAAAGCCAGCAGGGAGGTGGCGGGGTGAGGGGATAAAGCCGCCCCGGCCCAGCCCTGCACCCCTCCTCCTGGGGGCCAGCCATCCTGTGGCCCGAGGAGCAGCCGAGGCTGGGAGGGGTGTGGGGTGCCCCCTCCAGCGGCCCCACGGAGACACCTGGGCAGCCTTCTCTCTCGAAGTTGGTCTTGTTATCTCAACAGCTCTGACTTCCGGGTGAAAGTCAGGAGCCGCCCAGGCGGGCAGGGCAGACCGATGGATTCTGGGGTCAGACAGGCTGGCGTCCTTCCTGTGTGACTGGTGGAGAAAAGGAGCTTGAGGTCAGAATGGCCCCTATCAACGTTCTGGCTTTGGGTACAAGACTGAGCCCCTCCTTGGGTTGAGCTTGTCCTCGTGACGCGAGGGGAATTCGGGGGAGGAGGTGGAGGCCGTGCAGGCGGCTGACAGACCTGGAGGCCTGGGGGGGCTCTGGGGAGGGGACAGTGTGACGATGCAGGGAGGAGGGGCGGCGGAAGGGACCCAGGTTGCCTCAGCCCCTCAGCCCGCCTCCTTCACCCCTACGCTGGTCCTGCCTCGCCCAGGTCCAAGGCCCCCTCTCTTCAGTAGTCTGCGTGGACAGCAGCCACCGTCCCGGATCTGAATAGCGCAGCACAGGCGAAGGCAGCGGGCAGGCGTGAGGTCTCCGTCCCCTTGTGGGGAGGCGAGCTCAGGCAGCTAGGACACTGTCCAGTCCATGATACGCTGGAGAAGGGACGTGGGCGCGGCCTCTGCCGGGAGGAAGCCACCATCCCCATTTCTCAGGTGAGGAAACTGGGGCTCTGAGATGCAATAGTTCACCTAAGGACAGCGGCAGGAGCCGCGGCCCCGGGGGCCCTGTGGTTCCACACGCCCCCATTCTCCCAGGTGGTCCCTTCCACCTCTTTTGTGCATTTTGGGCGTGTGTGTGAGAATTTTGCGTTAAAGTAAAAAGGTCCAGGGGCACCTGGGTGGCTCAGTCGGTTGAGCGGCCGACTTCAGCTCAGGTCACGATCTCACAGTCCGTGGGTTCGAGCCCCATGTTGGGCTCTGTGCTGACAGCTCAGAGCCTGGAGCTGCTTCTGATTCTGTGTCTCCCTCTCTCTGCCCCTTCCCCACTCATGCTGTCTCTCTCTCTCTCAAAAATCAATAAACATTTAAAAAAATTAAAAAAATATAAAGTAAAAAGGTCCAACGTCACCAGACTCATATGGGCGCAGGGAGCCCCCCTGGGTGGTGGACAGGGTGCCGTTGCCGCCCTCCGCCTGGGCCAGACATGGACACCCACATGGTGTTTAGAGGGGCGGCTGGGCGCCGTGCCCAAGATGTCCCCGGTCGCCCGCCCCTCGGCGTTCCATGAGGCAGCTGCCCAGGGCCCGGATTCCCCAGGCCTTGCCCGTGGCGCATCCATTAGCCACGGGCACAGATGGCGAGCCGCGGTGCGCAGGGGGGCAGGAAGCGTACCCACACTCCGCGCCAGCAGATCAAGTGCTCCCTGGCTGGGCGGACACGGGGATTAGTGCGCTCTTGTCCCCTGAACCCCAGGGCTCGGTGCCAGCTTGTAAACATTCTCCCCACAGCAGTGCCGGGCAGCTGGCTCTCACGGAGGGGGCTGCTGGGCCCGCGGGACCCATAGCCGGTGGCCCGGTCCTCCCATGGCCCGTCCAGCCTGACCACCTGGCCAGTTGTGTCCACACCTGGGTCTCCTCCACAGGGGCCCTGGGCTGGGGGGTGGCCAGGGGCAGTGGTGCACAGAGAGCACTGCTCAAGGCAGGGGAGTTGACGCAAAAGAAGGGGGTGGGGCAAGACCAGGAGACGAAGCCCTTCAAGAGGCCAGGCTGTGAAGTGACATCCCGTGCACGATGGGGCCCTGGTGCCCGCCGGCGCGCACGCACCCTCGCTCTCTGTCCCTCCCTCACACATGGGGCTCGAGAAGAACGGGCCTGGCCCTGGGTGCAGGGCGGTTGCTGGTAGGGATAGTGCAGTCAACACACGTGGGGGGAAGCTGGGTGGCCCCCACTTGTCATGAGGCAGCCTTGGGGGCCCAGACGGCGGGGAAGGCCCCCCATGGCCCCGCCAGCCGCGCTGGACCCCAGACCCAGAGTCCAGCAGACACACGGGGTGCTGCCCGATCAGCGGCTTGGGAAGTCTGCGCTGGTTCCCCGGCCCCGGGGCCGTGGTGCCCCCCCACCCCCACCCCCGGGTGCCCCTGTGGCCCAGGACACGCGCAGGAAGCAGCTCTCGGACAAGCCCAGGGGCTTGCTTGCTCCGCCTTGGGGACAGTCACTCCGACTGGGGACCAAGCCGCATGGGCTGGGAGGTGGGTGGTCCAGAGGCCTGCACGCCCAACCCCCGCCCCCACCGGCTCCTTTACCCCATGACTCCCTGGCTGTGGACGCAGACCTTCCCTCGGGTTCTCAGAGGCCCCAAGCCCCTGGGGGGCGGGAAGCGGGGGCTCTGACTGTCTGTCCGCTCCATTTCTGGGCTGCCAGCTGGCCTGGTGGAGCCCAGGTGGCTCCGGGCACGACCTGGGCGGAGGGTCTGGGGGAACCCAGTGCCCCGTGGGCCCTCCCCCGCGGGATCTGAGTGTCCCCCACCCCCAGGATGAAAGCTCTCCCAGAAAGCTGCCTTTGTGGGCAGGCGGCTTACGGGGCACCTTCGGGCGGACCTTCCGCAGTCGGGGCATTTCCCGGGGACCGGCTGGCCCCAGCTCCCTTCATGAGTCGGGGTCGCAGCGGCCGGGTCTAGGCGGGGGTGTTGCTGCCCGGTCAGTCCGCACAGCTGCCCATCCGCCCCCGGCCCTGGAGTCTCCGTCGGCCCATAAACTAGAGGGCAGTGGGCACGCTGGTGGGGCTGTGGCCCCCACGCCCACGTCGGCCTTCGCGGCCCTTCTTTACAGAGCTCTGCCTGCCCCAAGGCCCAGCGGAAAGCCTACCTCTTCCGCAGAAGGTCCCCGGGGCACAGCCGGGTATGGGGGTGAACGTGACTCCTGGGGCCGTCACTCACGCATGCGCCCTCGTCCCAGTGATGGCAGGGATCAAAGACCTCCTGCGTGTTCGAGAAGACGGACGACAGGGTCCCTCCGTCAGACACCCCCTCACCTGGAGCTAGGTCCCCGCTGCCCTCCCGCCCCCGCCGTCCTGCCTGACAAACGGGGTCATTCTACAGTCCTGGGGGAGGAAGGCATGTAAGCATCTTACCCAGCGGTGCAGACGGGGGAGGGGCCAGCACTTGGGCCGGACGGTTGAAGGAGGGCTTCTCAGAGGAGGTAACGTGGGCGATGGGTCCTGAGGGGTAAAGAGGAGTCTGATGGCCAGACAAGGTGAACAAGAGCCTTCCAGAAAAAGAGCCTTCCAGACAGACTTAGGGTAGGGAGGAAGCCAGCCCACAGCCCGGAGCTTTGGGAATGAGCATCTTTCTGGGAGGCCCACTGAGGCCCTTTAGGCCTGTTAAGAGCCAGGAGTCAGGAGGGCTCACTGGGGGGACTCACAGCCGCAACCCCCTCCTCAGCCCGTGCCTGCGCCCAGTGGGGCTCTCTGAATACCAGGGGCGCCTGGGGGGCTCAGTTGGTTGAGCTTTCGGCTTCAGCTCAGGTCACGATCTCGCAGTTTATGGGTTCAAGCCCTGCATCAGGCTCTGTGCTGACAGCTCGGAGCCGGGAGCCTGCTTCCGATTCTGTGTCTCCCTCTCTCTCTGACCCCTCCCCCCGTTCTCACTGTCTCTCTCTGTCTCTCAAAAATAAATTAAAAAAACATTAAAAAATGAATATCAAGTGGATATACAAACGTGCAATCTCATCCCCTCTCCCTCTCTCTCCTTGTCTCTCCACCCCCGACGCGTGTGCACACACACACACCCCGCACTCACAGACTTCACGCGTGTGCAAAAGCAGGGTGTTGAATGCTGGCTGATACACAGCAAGAGACAACGGGGGGACCCCCCTTCCAGCCTCAGGATCTTGGCATATGCTATTCCCGTGCCTGTGACGCCGTGCCACGCACCACTGCCCCCGCCATGTTTCACAGGGGCTGCTTCCCACCGTGCCCCCTGGCCACGCACGGGGCCGCTATCAGTAAATATTTGTTTCCTGAATCCAGGCACGCGGTACGCGGAAGCAGATGTTCGATACTGTTTATTAAGTAAGGTTTTAGAAATGGATAGGTGTGTGGGGCACCTGAGTGGCCCTGGCGGTCTAGCACCCTGCTTGATTTTGGCTCAGGTCACAATCTCACAGTTTGTGGGTTTGAGCCCCGCGTCGGGCTCCATGCTGAGGGGTGGAGCCTGCCTGGGATTCTCTGTCTCCCGCTGTCTCTCTGTCTCTCAAGATAAACAAACTTACAAGAAAACTAAAGAAACGTCCAGGCGTGTAACTGCTGCAGAGATCCTGGCTGACGGCGGAAGGCTGAAGAGCGCCCAGCAAGGAAAGGGGGAGACTGGGGGGAAAAGCATCATATACGGGTCCAGCAGCCTGTTTCCAGGACCAACTGAGAAACGTGTGGACAAACGGCCCCTGGTCGCCTACGCAAGTCCCGGCTTTTCTGTGCCCTGAGAGGCCCCTGCTGGGCACCACCCACGCCATCCGCCAGCCTTGGTTTCCTCATCTGCCGCTTGGGGGCAGTGGCGGCCCCAGAGGGTCATTGTGAGGATTACTTTTGGTCGCTTGGGCCCAAACCCCTCACAGGCTGGTGCCTGGAGCTGGACAGAAGCCGGGGGGGGGGGGGGGGGGGGGGGGGGGGGGGGGGGGGGGGGGGGGGGGGGGGGGGGGGTGACTGTGGCAGGAGGGGACGTCCGCCTGGGCGCGGGTCCCGCTCTCTTCTTGGAGATCCTGGTGACCCTCCCACATTGGTCCGGGGTGGGGTGCCACTGCCGCCCCCCCGGGGGACCCCCCAGGGCCTGGCATCCCGACCTTTCTCCCAGGCTGCCTGGACCCGACCCGACCCCCTTAGGTGCCCCAGACTCAGTTTCCCCACTCAGCACACAGGGGCCGAGGGAACAGGCTGACGTTGGCCAGCAAACCGCGGGCAAGTCTGTTGCCGTCGGTGCCAAGTGCATCTGCAAAGAAGAAATCAGTCTGCGCGGCTTCCTGGCGTTCCCGGGGGCGCTTGGCGAGGGCAGAGGCCGGCGGGACGGGGCCGGGCCCCTCCTCCGGGGACGCCAGCCCCTGGGACCCAGCTCTGCGGGAGCGGCTGGGAAGGGACGGGCGGGCTGGCTCTCTCCCTCGCCCCTGCGCCCGCTTCCAGCCCAGAAGTAGTTTGCTTTCATTACGAAGGTCACGCGGCGCGTGTCTGCAGAAGGCTCGCTTCCCAGCTGCCCGAGCTGCGGGGAAAATGTTCCTTAATTATTTTTTTATAGCCTAACTTTTGTGCGAGAGGCCTTGTTATTATCCCTGGCCTGCTCGGGAGCCGTAAGCCTGCGAGAGGAACCATAAATAAAACTTCACTTAATATTCAAAGTCTGCGCAAGGGGATGATGGATGTGGGGAGGGGAGGCCCTCCTCCCCGGGGGCGAGGCGTCCTAGCTCCCCGCGCCGGAAGGCGATCACTCTGAGCTCCTGTAATCAGGACCGCTTCCTACCTCCGCATTCCGTTGTTCTAACTTCCTCATTTAAAACCCGATGGGCGACAGGGTAGCCCATTTGTTTCGCGTCGGGCGAGATTGCCCTGCTGTGGGCCCGGCCCCGGGGACGGCAATATTTCTACCTGGGAATCCGCCTCTGAAACATCGAAGAGTGTCACCTGCGGAGACAGGGCCATGATTTCATCCCCAGGTTCCGAAGCTTCGGGGACAAATATCTGGCATTAATATTTCCCGAGAAACAGAAGAGCTGTAACTTTTCCCTCTATTATTTCCAACCCGCCAGCCCGGCTCTCCCAGGGCCGGAGCGACAGCTGGCCGAGGAGAAGCAAGGGCAGGCTGCTGCCGTGGAGGCCCGGCCTCTCGGCCAGGGCGCTGTGTGGCCTTCTGCTCGTTCCTGCCCCTCTCTGGGCTGTGGTCACCTTGCCCGGAAAATGGAGGGGCTGCACAAGACGATGAAACTGATGTCACTCCGTTCTGAGTTGACAGTTTATCAAGCACCTGCCGTGTGCCAGGCACCATGCTAGGCCCTCAGTGAACTAACGTTATCTTTTTGTTTTTTTATGTTTATTATTGAGACAGAAACAGAGCATGAATGGGGGAGGGGCAGAGAGAGAAGGAGACACAGAATTCGAAGCAGCTCCAGGCTCCGAGCTGTCAGCACAGACCCCGATGTGGGGCTCGAACCCACGGACTGTGAGATCCTGACCTGAGCCAGGGTCGGCTGCCTCGCTGACCGAGCCCCCCGCCCCGGGAGCCCCGATGAACATTATCTCAAGAACAACACGACACCCTGAGAGACGGGTCTGGTAACGACTCATTCAACAAATATTACTGAGGTCCTGTGGTGAGCCCAGCATGGTTGTAGAGAGAGGCGAGGATCTGACTCTCCTAGGCTTCCGTTCTAGAAGGGGAGACAGAGAATAAACATGTAAACAAACAAGAACATTCCAGAAAATGAGGGGGTGATCAGAGAGAGGTAAAATGAGAGAGATCATCACGACCCCTGTCTTAGGTGATACCAGTCAGAGGTCACAAGACAAGGAGCTGCCCAGACACATGGAGGTTGGGAAAAGTATTCAGGCAGAGGGCATGGCATGTGCAAAGGCCCTGAGGTGAGTGCAATAAACCCCACAGATCTGCTCACTCAACCCCCCTCCCTTCTCTCTTACCCTCTCGTGCTATTATAGAGCCTGAAAAGCTAGAGTGATGTTTCTCAGAGGTCCTGGGGTTAAGACCCTACATGAGCGGCCTCATGGGGGACCCCTCCGCACTGGGCTGAGGAGGGAACGGCAGCCGATGTCAGAAAGCAGCTTGCTAGTGCGTGGAGGCAGACAGAGCTCGTCCTGGCGTCGCAGGCCCCGAGCAGGAAGCGGCGCTAGCAGAGGGGTCCTGCTGGAACAGTGGGGGGAGGGCCAGGGCTGCCCATCTCCCTGGCACTAGCCTGTCCCTGCCCTCGGCCCCGACTCCCCGCGGACGGTGACTGTGCCTGCTGGGCACCCGTGCTGTGGTCGCCGTGGGTCCCCGTCTCCAGCCCCGCCCCTCCATGGTCACCTCCCGGAGAAGCCACTTGTCCTTGAACCTTTGTCTCTGGGTCTGCTCCTGGGCACCCCAAAGAGCCGGGTGAGGATGTGTCTCTTGGCTGTTTCTCCACACGGGTGGAGTCGCGTTCCTGACATCCCACGAGGCTTCGGGATGCACTCGGCCCCTTGTGTGGGCTCTGAGGCCGGCGACCGGGAGCCCCGGGGACGCCTCGTCGTCCTCCACCCCCTTTACGGGTGGGGGCGCAGGGCTCCGTGGGTGCCGCCTCGCCGCTGGCAGAGGTGGGTTCCCAGGCCTCGGTCCCGGGCCGGCCCGTCCGGAGCAGAGATCCGTCATCCTCTGGGAAATGTGCTCTTTGAAAGAACCGGAAAGGTTAACGGGGGTCTGCAGGCTCCCGGCCGGGGACGTGGCTCATTAGGTAGCAGATAGATGAGGCCAAGGTGCCATCTCGGTCGTCAGGCTGAGCGGCAGCCGCAGGCCACCCCTGCCAGCCCTCCGCGGGCCCTGCTGATAGCATTTGCGGGGCTCAGAGAACACGAAGAGCACCTGCTCCGTGCCCGGCCGGGGGTGGAAGGGCGCCCCGCGGGCAGCTTCACCTCGGCTCCAGCCGGGGGGGCGGCGGGCTCGGGATGCGGCCTCCGCAGTCACCTTGTGGCCCGAGGCTGGGGGGCTGCATGATGGGGGGGGGCGCGGAGAGAGCCTGGGCTGAGAGGGGAGGCACCGCCCGCCCCTCCCGCCTGTGGACCTGTCACTAAGTGAGAGACAGGTCTTGGTGCCCAAGGCCCTGCTGGCCTCCGAGACGGTCCTAATGCCCCAGCTGTGCCCCGGCCCCCGGAGTGCCCCTGAACCCACTTCAGAGGCTTCCATCAGTTGAGTCGTGTTAGACACATTGCAGTCTCCTCCAAGGTGTCCTAGAGAAGTGACCCTCAAGTGACCGCACCCTCCTCTGAGCTCCGACCCCGAAACTCGGCCACGGCTCGCTGAGAGCACTTCGCCACGTCGCCGTGTGCCCGGGCAGCGGCCCCATCGGACCGTGAGCTGCTGAGCCCCGTGTGGACCCTGACGTGGGGGGTGGTCAGAGCGCGGTCTGTTGAATGACCCAACGCCGTCCCAGGACTGCAGGGACCCGTGATTTCTTAGCTGAAAGCGTGCGGGCAGCCCTTGGATCCCAGCCGGTGGGGGTCTAGCGGACTGGCTCCTGGGGCATCGGAAGCCCTGATGTGTAGCGCTGGCGCCTTTCCCTGGTGTAAACGCCCCTGCCACGGCGGGGCGGGCGCTGCCCGGTGCCCAACAACCAGCCCCGGAAACCGCTTGAAAATGGAAAGTGGGTTCTTCTGAGCCAGGGCAGGCCGGCTCCGGCTCAGCTGCTTCCCCTCGTTTTTTTCACTCTCCCGCCCCTTCCCTGCTTCTTTCCTCCTCCTTCCTTCTCTTCCCTCCTCCCTGGACCTCGTTCCCCCTCCCTCTGTCTTCCTTCTGCCTCCAGCATTGCCCGAGGACCCACCCCGGTCTGCTGGCTCCGGTCTGGGTGCTGGGACTCTGTGGGAGGGAACCCTAGTAGGAGGCTGCAGCTCCAACTACACTCAGATAAAGAAATATATAAATGAGGTGGCGGAGGAGGAGGGGGAGGAGGAGAGGGGAGGAGGGGGAGGGGAGGGTGAAGAGGAAAAGGGGGAGGAGGGGAGGGAAGAGGGAGGGGAGGGGAGGGGAGGGTGAAGAGGAAGAGGAGGGGAGGAGGGGAGGGGAGGGGAG
>NC_043708.1:3784009-3795396 GCF_006229205.1 Suricata suricatta | reverse complement strand
TGGACTCTGTCGCTCTTCCGTGGGGTGCTCTCAGATTGGCATTTTCACACGCTCCCTGTGAGGGTGGATGCGGAGCCCCTCCTGGTGGGGGCGGCTGGCGGCTCTGAGGCGGGACCAGGACAGGCCATGGGGGAGAGGCACCAGCTCCTCAGGGGCGCAGGATGGGTTGGGTCGGACTCCCGAGTTGGGGACAAACGGGAGGAAGAGAGAGAGTCCCTGCCCTCCTCCCCTCCTGGCCTCCCCTCTGGGGGCCGGGGGGCCCTGTGCAAGGCACAGCCTGCCTTCAGCTTGACGGGACTGTTTGACCAGGTGCTGGCTGCGTCCGGGGTGCCAAGGGTCCTCAGGGGAGGGGCGCAGGGAGGACACCGCTGTCCCTGGCTAGGAAAAACAGGAGACCCAACTTGGGACTTAGGACAGACTGGAGGCCGAGAAGACTTCGAATGCCAGGATGAAAAAGGGGCCTAGACACAAGCAGCCTGGGCCCCCCCTCGGCTCCCAGATGCCCTCGGCTGGGTGGGGGGCCCTCAGGGGCGCAGGGGTCCTGCTCGGGGCCGTGTCCCCAGGCACGTGGACGCAGCCGTTTCCCAGGCCAGACGGGTACGCAGGATTCACAGGGCTGACACGCTCCCCCGGGGGTGTGCGGCCGGCTCAGCCTGCTCTGAGTGAGCCATCCATCACTGCCCCCTAATAGCTCCACCGGCCGCTCCCCCCGGTTCAAAGCGGGGGTCCAGGCTGCCGGCAGGAAGATGCCGCAGCCCCGTAATTTTGAAGTCGCGATGGAAAAGATGCTCATCGTTAATGTGAAGTGAATGAGCGGCAGACCCGAGTCCCCGCCACCTGCCCCTCTTGGGGGGGGGGGGCTTTCCATTTCAAAACCACAACTTTTGTAATTTTGGCAAAACCGTCTTTCTATGAAAAATTTTAGCTCTTTCTCTGATTTCCAAAAGTCTCAGCTCACTGCAGAATGGGCGGGAAAATAGAGGAAAGAGGGGAAACGCCCATCCCCCAGACTTTCTGCGTGCTCCCCCCCCTTCCTGTGTGTGTGCGTTCGCTTTGCGTTGTTGTTTCTACGTAATGGGATGTGTCGTATTCTTAAGGTGTCTGCTTCCCCCCAGCCCACCCCCTGGAATGTGTGTTTGTAAGTACACAGCCAGGTGTGGGCGGAAGCCATCTGTAAATCATGTCAGTCTGACCAGTGAAACCCAATTCACAAGGGGAGAAAGGAGAACATTCCACTCACTTAAAGTCATTAGAGACCCCTGCCCGCCCGCACCCGCCGCCACTGTAGCGAACCGCCCCCTGCTCCTGATTGATTCTGGGTCAATCCTGGGAGTGCAGAATTACCTGCGGAGCCAAGGACCCGGCTCCCGGGGTCCTAAGGTGAAGAGCCGCCACCACCCAGCTGCTCTGAAAACAGGGTCCCTGGGGCTTGCTTCTTCGGAGGCAGGCGGGGACCCGGGAAGAGGAGGAAGCTCCCTTCCAACCAGGCTTCTCTGGGGCTTGGGAAGGCAGAGAATGACCTGACTAAGGATTGTGAAGTTTCTGTGCTGGAAAGGGATTCTGGGTGGAGGGAACAGCCACCACAGAAGGCAGGAGTGCAGAGGAGGAAAAAGGCTAGCAGCCCCTGGGCTCTGCTTCTCTCCAGTCTGCTGTGCCCAACTCAGTCATCAAAGGATCAAGATTTGCTCCTCCCCACGGTTACCGCCCACTGTACTGCCACACTCCAGAGAGCTTCCTCCGGGAAGCCTTCCTGGGTTTCTGGGAGACAGCTCTCCTTCTCCAGGGCTGCAACGCATCCCACGATTGAGACGCCAGATCCACGTGATTTACCGCTTCACGTGCTCCCCAGGGCGGGAGCCCCGTGGGGCGGGGGCTGCTCTGCTCACGGACCCCCGGGCCGAGCCCAGCGCCTGCCCGCAGCGGCACTGCCTAGTAGAAGAAAGGCTCTCAGAGTCTCCAGACCTGTCAGCCCACTGGACAAGCAGGGAGCAGGAGAGGCCCAGGCCCCCGGGCCCCCTGCCTGGCCAGACCCCAGCCCCACGGTCCCCTCAGCTCTCTCTTACTTTGCTGCCAAGTTCTGGGCATGGGGAGGAAGTTTCTAGCCACTCCGGCTTTTTTGCTTCTTTCTTTTTTTTTTTCCTGGTGACCTTTCCGTGTAATTAGAAGGCAGCTATTCCAGGAGCCGAGGCAGCCAGAAGCACAGAGACTCTGATCTCTGTGTACGTGTGTGGAAATTTATTGTCGGGAGCGCAGGATTCTGCACGAGGTTCCCGTGTGCCAACATCATCCGCCGCTTCCTCGGTGGGGGGGGGGGGGCCCTGCCTGGAAACCGTCTCCTGTGCGCCCGGCACGACCCGTCTACCTCCTCACGGACCCCCGCGTTGCCCCACCAGGCAGGGTGATGGCTTCTCTTTTAGGGGGATGGGCTCTCCTGAGTCACCCAGCGGTCAGGTGACGCGCAGGGGTCTGGCGGCCTTAGGCCGGGGGTGGGGGGGTGGCCCGGGGTGACAGAGCCGTGGTGCCTCTGCCTGGGATGTGAGTGTGTGGGGCCTTCGAGGCGGCAGACCCCGAGTCCCTGCAGCAGGGGCACAGAGCCCGGGGCACGGGGCACAGGAGGGCACGGCACAGGCCTGCCCCTGGGAGCTGGATCCCACACCCAGGCCCCCTGCTGGCCTGCCTGCAGTCTGGGGGGCCCTCCTCTCCCAAGAACTGCACCCACGAGGCCACGTCAGGAAGGTGCTTGTCCAGCTCGGAGCAGCCCAGCCCAGAACATGGGAGGTGCAGCTCCCACCTCGGGGAGCTGGGTTCAAATCCTGGCACCCCACTCCTTCCCCTCCTGACTCCAGATCTTAACACTCACCCCCGCCCCCCCCCCCGCACCTCAGGGCTTCGCCTGCCCCCCACAGGGGCTGGGTGCACGGGGCTTCTCACCCCACCCTGTCTACAGAATCCTGGGAAAGTTCATTGTCTGGATGGAAATCCTTCCTTGGCTGTACCTTCCCGCTGCTGGTCCGGGGGCCCCCTCCCACAGGGGAGGGGTTCAGCGCAGGAGAAACAGCATCTCCCACAGTCCCCGGGCCTCTGGGTGGAGGGCCTGCCGTCCAGCGGCCTGCGCGCCCCCCACCCAGCCAGGCCTCCGCCCCTTGGCTCTCCGCAGCATGCAGCTGCTGAGAATAATCCACACACTGGCCAGGGGCCAGCTCCCTTGAGCCACAGAGGATTGCAATTTAGCGAGTTCCTCAAATCCGAGGAGGAAGAAGCCTAGAGGCGCATCGGACTTTCCCTGTCCCCGGCCACCTCCACGCCCCGTCCGTTTCCCACAAGCCTGGATTAGGCGCCGGCAGCTGGGCAGGGGTGGGGGCCAAGGACAGGAAGGGAGGGCTGGGGGCCCAGACCAGGGGGCGCTCGTCCACTCGGCCCAGCCTCGCCACGTGGCCCCTGGTAGGATGGGTGTCCCGCCTGTAAAGGGGGATGGGGTCCTCCGGCCCCTGAGGTCCTGGAGGTGGGCGGCCCCAGCCTGGCAAAGGCACACCCTATGCCAGGAAAGAGGGGCTATGGGGAGGTCTCTTTCCAACAGGCCCTGGAGTGGATCTGAGGCTGGTGGCAGAGCTCAGGCCCTGTGGGGAGGGGTGAGGGGAGAGGGCCTTGCCAATGGGGCCTTGTGTGAGCAAAGACTCAGACAGGAGTAGGAACGTTGTGGGTAAGGTCTGATGGGCGAGGTGTCCAGGGCTGTCCCTGGGCAGGGTGGCGACCCGGACAAGACGGGCCTTGACGGACTGGGCACAGGCCTCTCCGCTGCAATCACAGCCAGGAGATTAGATGTGGCATTTGGAGTCACCTAGCTAGCTCATCAAAGCATCCGCGAGGCGCGCCAGGCACAGCCATGGCCAGGGACGTGAATGGTCCCTTCCCCAAGAGGAACAGCTCAGGCCTCAGGAACCACGGGGCTGAAGGCCAGATTACTCCCTCCAGCCTCCCTGCAGAGAGCCCAGGCTGCAGGGGATGCACAGAATCTCAGAATCTCACACGGAGACTTGCTTGCCTCTAGGGCTGGAGACCTCACTACCTTACCAGGAGCCCATTCCTTTGTGGAGGAGTGCTCATTGCTAGGAAATGCTCTTGGGCTTCAGTGCCTCTGGAGGTGGTAACCTGACCTCCCTGACCTCTTTCTTCCAGATCCAGCCTCAGGGCTGCTTTTATCTGTTCCCCGTGGGACGCACCTCAGTGCCCCCTTCTCCTTCTGGACAGGACTCGGTTGTCAACTTCTCCCTGGACTTTGCGTCAGCACCCCAGCTGCCATTTGCAGCGAGCCCTCACCTCCCTAGCTACACACACTATGCTCCTGTTAATTAAACCCCCGGCCACTGGTGCCTTTTTCTGATGGACCCGTCACACTGTTGACTCCCGCGCACGGGGGGGGGCCGGGAAGTTGGAGGAGAACACATCCGGCTTAGGGAAACTGAGGCCCAGAGGGACAGGCCCTGCTCAGACTTCCGGAAGGCATCCAAGGCAGAGCTGGGAAGAGCACCAGAGCTCCCAACTTCTGCCTCCATCCCTCCCCCTCCATGCCTCCCTCACTTCCTGAGGACCTCTCGGCTGAGCCAGGGAAGTTGAAGCCCATGGCCTTCAGATGGTCACGATTATTGGCGGGGGGGTGAGTGCAGAGGGGAGGGACCCCGGCCCCTTGTCCCGCGAGCCGTTCCAGGGACTCAGCTGCGCCCAGGGGCCTGGGGGCCACGGTCCTGCACAGCTGGCCCCGTCCAGCTCATCGCGCAGGCTCTGGGTGTTTCCAGAGACCAGACTGCTGGGGCCTGTGCATTCCTTTCTGCTGAGGGAGCTCCCGGCAAGCCAGAGAGGACCCGGCAGCTCCAGGAGGCCCTGCGGTGGGAAAGGGGAGACAGCTTATGCTCACGGGGGGCGGGGGGGGGGTGCCAGGCAGGGGGGTGGGCACCACATTCTTCTCCTGCCAAGAAGGACAGTGGCTTGGTACAGGAGGTGGCCAGGGCGCTCCCCTTCCAGGACGAGGGACAAAGGGCTTGGTTCTGGAAGGGACCGGTGAGTGTCCACCATGTCTCACTGAATCCGTCCAAGCTGCCTGGCCACGTACCGACAGACCCGGGCTTTGAACCTGGGCCCGCCAGGGTAAGGACCCTGCTGCCTCTCAGAGTGATGTCTTTTCCTGCATTGCTACCAGCCTGGTCCCCAACCTGGGGGCCCCCGGTGGTCCTGGGGCCTCGGTGGATGTGGGGCCACGCCCACTGGAGAAGGTCCCACAGTGAGAAGCAGGAGCCACAACTGCCCCTGAACCCAAGGCCCCCCCTCCCCACCCCCTCCCTCTGCCGCCAGAGGCCACGTGGGTGTCCTGTGGGCAGGCCTCCGCCACAGCCGCCCTGGAGGGCTGGCCAGCAGCCCTCGAGTTTCCACCAACTAATAATTTTTTACAAACCTCCAGCCTCGTAAAACAGTGCACAGTGGCCTGAACAACCTTGGCCAGGAGCCTTGTGGGAAAGCGGAAGGCCCTGGGGCCAGGCACAGGGGATCTCAGCCAGAGGCTGCTTCCTGCCTGTCTCGAGATCTTGCCTCAGGCTGCAGACCCAGGCGTGGCCCCCAGGGCCCTCAGGGGGAGGCCCTCAGCCCGGGCCCCCTGGCCCCTCCAGCCCCAGCGACCTTCTTCCCAGAGACCCCCTAAGCAGCCTCAAACCCACTCCATACAGCCTGCACGTGCTGTTCCTTCTGCCCCGATGCCCTTCCTGTCGCCCCATCAGGGACGCAGGGATAACGACACATCCCTATCCCAGAGGGGCTCTGAGAGCCGCAGACACACGGGTGGGCTGGGATTCCAGGACAGTGTCCGTGGGGGAACATGCAGCCAACCAGGCTGACCCTCCGCCAGGGGGCACGGCCAAGGGCAAGAGCCAGGCCAGCCAACGGCCTGGGAGAAGTCCCAAAGAGGCAGAAAGAGAAGAAACAAGGGGGTCCCCAGCCGGAGGGGGCGGTGTTCTAACTGGAGGGGATGATCAGCTGCCTGGGGGAAGGGCGATCACCCCCTTCCACGGCCTGGGTGTCCGGGGCTGGGGGCTCGGGGTAGGGGGCAGAGCCCTAGAAGTGGGGAGGGGCAGCAGGGGGTCCAAGCCGCTCTGGGAAGAGGGAGTGGGGAGCAGTTACTGCCCATGCCCCTTAACCCTGGCACTCGGATGAGCACCCGAGGGTGGAGGGTTCTCCCGCCCCTCCTCATCCTTGTGTCCCCTGCTGGGAGGGGCTCCGAATCCTCTGGACCTCCGTGGCTCCAGGGAGGCAGCTGGGGAGTTGGAGAGGGGAGGCTGCTGCCCCCCCTCCCCGCACAATGGGGCGGGGGGGCGTGACCACAGGCCCCCAGGGCCCCTGCGGAAGGTGCTCAGGACCCCTGGGGGCCACCTTGGAGCTGCAGGTGGAGATGGAGGGCTCCTGGCAAGGGAGCCCTCTCCAGAAGCCTGATTTATGGGCCCGCCCCTTGGAGCACATGGATCTGGCCCTTCTCTAAGTGTCTGTTCAATCAAAGTAAAAGTGCCTGAGGTCAGAGGCGTCACCAATTACCTAAGTCTCCTGGCAGCTGTCCCTGGCTCAATGCGCCAGAGAGGCTGGGAGTGCATCCTTCCCTCCCACCGCAGACCGGCGGGTTCCCCGCCCCCCGCCCCCGCCTCAGTGCGCCCGTCTGTGGCGGGGGGGTGGGGGGGGGTGGGGGGGGGTGGCACAGGCAGGGCTAGAGGCCTGTCTTGGTTCCAGGGTGGTGTGGTGCCTGGCTGCGGAGACGGGGGCCTGTGGGGGTCTGTCTGTGGTGCATCGGAGGCCGCGGTCTCAACCCGGGCAAGGGTCCTCCTTCTCTGGCCGCAAAGCTCGGCCTGAGCCGGGGCGCAGCAAGCTCAGAGGGAGAGTCTGGGAGGCCAGAGCCTGCCTCCTCTTCTCGCTGCACGGCACTGCCCGCTGGGTCTCGGAGTTCCTTTTGGAAACTCATCTAAGGGTGAGAGGGAGAGGTCCGTGTGTCAGTGAGGCAAGGGGTGCTCCAAGCCTCATCCTTATTCTTAAGAAAATTTTTAACGTTTATTTTTGAGAGAGAGAGACTGAGTGAGAGTAAGGGAGGGGCAGAGAGAGGGAGACACAGAATCCGAAGCAGGCTCCAGGCCCCGAGCTGTCAGCCCAGAGCCCGACATGGGGTTCGAACCCACAGACTGTGAGATGAACCCACAAACCATGAGCTGAAGCTAGATGCTTAACCGACTGAGCCCCCCAGGCACTCCTCATCCATATTTTTAAAATGCGCCGTGTGCTTGCCCTGCCCCCCCGCCCAGGCCACAGCTGTGTTACCCACAGTGGCCAAAAGGTGGAGGCGATGTGATGTCCGCTTTCGGACAAACAGACAGGCACTGTGCGGTCCCAGCCGGAGATGTGCGGTCCCAGCCGGAGATGTGCGGTCCCAGCCGGAGACGTGCGGCCTTCAGGAGGAGGCGGACCCTGCCGGCTGCTCCGCCGTGGGTGAAGCCTGAGGCCGTGACGCCAGCGAGAGAAGCCGGACACAGGGACACAGATGCTGCCCGCGTCCCCTTATGTGAGGTCCTAGCCTGCTCACATTTACGGAGGCAGAAAGAAGGTGGGGGGCACCAGGGCCGGGAGAGGGCGATGGGGGCTGTTTCACAGGGACGGAGTTTCCGTTTGGGAGGATGAAAGCACTCCGGGGGTGGCCAGCGTGGACGTGTCCGCGGCGCCGGCTGCCCCCGCTACGTGGTTAAGATGGCAAAAGTTGGGAGATGTCTTCACCGCAATGCGGTGAAGTGTGTGTGTCTTCACCGCAATGCGGTGAAGTGTGTGTGTCTTCACCGCAATGCGGTGAAGTGTGTGTGTCTTCACCGCAATATGAAAAAAAGCCAAGTCTTGTATTTCATTAAGAGTTCATTAAACCAGTGTGGTTTTCGAGAGAAAAACACGCTTCCCGGTGCGGGGAGCGGGGGGCACTCGCCTGCAGCCCTGGCATGTTCCTCTTTGCTTCTCTCCTCCCCCTCGCTCTGTGCCTGTCCCCACAGCCCCTTCCTTGGGGGAGAGGCCTCAGAATAAAGCCGGGTCTCCGGCGTCCTGCCCAGAGCTCCCGGGAAGGGGCTGGCCTGGACGGGACCACTGAGGGTAGGGGGGTCTCGAGACAGGCTTCCAGCCGAGGACAGAGCTCTCCGTGGGCTGCCCCTCCCCCCCCCGCCGCCAGGCCCGGAGCAAACCAGGCAGGTGCACAGAGCCCTGCGTCCCCTCAGCCGCTGCGATGATGTCTATCAGACCCAGTCGAGGCCTCCGTTGTGTTGTCTTATTGCTCGGCGGCCTCCAGCCGTTAGAGAACAAGCAGGCCGGGGAGTGGAAGTAATTTCCTAAAATTGAACGTCATGTCCAGGAGTCGCCTCCCGATCTCTTGCCAGGGAGGAAGGAGAAATGGCCACTTGGTCTTCACGCTCCCGGCAGCCCGCGGCAGCCTGGCTCTCCAATTGTTCTGGCTGAACCCTACGGAATCGGCACCTCTGTAGGGCCCTGGCACAACGAAGGAGCTGGCAAGGTCCCTGCTTTTAACGGCCGCCCGCCCCGCGCCGGGACGGGATGGGGTCCTCGCCACAAGTGCACTGAGACTTGGGGCGGCCAGGGGGCGCCTGGGGGGCTCGGTCCTTAGTCTGACTTCTGCTCAGGGCACGAGCTCACAGTTCGTGGGTTCGAGCCCCACGTCGGGCTCTGTGCTGACAGCTCAGAGCCTGGAGCTGCTTTGGATTCTGTGTCTCCCTCTCCCTCTCTGTCCCTCCCTTTCTCATGCTCTTCTCTGTCTCTCTCTCAATAATAAATAAACTTAAACAATTATTAAGAAAAGAAAATGGCGTGGTCCCTTTGGAAATGAATATGAAAACTCAGAGGAAGAGTCCCCAGAGCGCGGGACCCCAAAGCGCGGAGGCCGTCCATCCAGCCGTCCCGCTTCCGGAAGCATCGCTCCTCCGGAAACCACCAGGGCGTCCCATGGGGTCGCTCACTGCCATGGGCGTCAGAGCCTGGACACCGGAGCCGGCCCGCCGTGTAATGATGGGGACGTGACCAAGCCAGCAAGGACCCAGCGGGGGACAGCTCGTGGTGGTCCCAGGCAGAGCCCCAGACCCCGCAACAACGCTGGCCATGTGGGCGCGGCCACGGGAGACGTCCCTCTGGAGAGCGGTGACTCACACGGTCGGTAGAATATGTCAGGTGTTCTGCTCCAGAGTGAAAACGTCAGGGATGAGGCGTGTGTGTGTGTGTGTGTGTGTGCGTGTGTGTGTGTGTGTGTGTGTGTGTGTGTGTGTGTGTGTTTCTAAAAACTGGAGAACAGAAGCTGCTAATGGAACACGGCAAGACAAAGAGGCAGCGAGCAGCTGGGTGGGGTGTGGGGTCACGATGTGCCTCCCCCTCTTGTCAAAACTGCCTTTCATGCCGAAAGCTCTTCTAACTTCTTTTTAGGTGAAAACAACAAGAAAGCTGCACCCAGTGTGTGTTCAGACTTGCAGGTTTGGCTCGCACCTTCCGCCCCTGCCGGGTATTTTCTGAGCCCCCCCCCCCGCCGGGCCTCCCCCCCAGAACCTGGAGGGGACCAAACCCTCCTGTCCACCCGTTCCGTCCCAGACCCTGTCCCGCTGTCCTGGCCCCATTGGGCATCAGGGGGAGGGTGGGAAGGGGTGTCAAGGTAGGGGGGACTGGGGACTACTCTGGGCACAGGGCCCGCCCCCCGCTGATGATGCCCACCGTCTCCGTCCCCCCACCGTCTCTGTCCCCCCCCATGCTGTATCTGCCTCCCCCACAGCGGCCCTCCCCAGGCCTGCGAACTCCTCCCCGGGCAGGTGGGTTGGGTGCCTCCTTTCTGGCCTGGGGGGCCCCCAGCTGGCATTCCCCTTCCTGATCCTTCTTTTTCCCAGAATGCCTTGTGCTGCTCATCCCCCTGGGGATCCCAGAGCAAAGGTGCCATCTCTCACGACCTCCCTCCTGGATCTGACATTCGAGACCTTTTTTTAAGTGGATATTAAAAAAAATTTTTTTAATGTTTGTTTATTTCTGAGAGAGAGAAAGACAGACATGAGCAGAATCCAACGCGGGGCTCGAACACACAAACTGCGAGATGGTGACCTGAGCTGAAGTTGGACGCTCAACTGACTGAGCCCCCCGGGCGCCCCAAGACCTGTTTGATTCCAGAAGAGAGGGATTAGCCATGAGGAGCAGTGCAGGGAAGACAAGGGAGGGGCTGGGAGGCGGCCTGGGTCCTGCGTCCTCAGGGAGTCGGGCAGGAAGCTCAGGGTCGGGTCCCCCGTGGCAGCCCCTGGCCCCCTGCGAGTGTGGTCTCTGGGGACTCGTGTCACACCCCCCCACGGGGAGGCCCTGGCGTGGGCGGCTGCGTGAGGGCTGCGACGTGTAGTGCCGGCGGGGAGGGGGGGCGCGGCACCGTCAACTGCACACACACCTGAGCTCCTGTCAGCGGTGACCACAGTGTGGCCTGCTCCTGGGGCTGCCGCCGTGTGACCAGTTCCACTGAGCCCCCAGGGGCCACCTCCTTGACTCCGTCGGCCCCTCTGCAGTAGCGGGGTGCTGGGGACACCTGGACATGTCCCGCCTCCCCCATCCTGCACCCCGGAATCACACAGCACCATCACCTGGGTCCCCCCCACCCCCCTGCACCTCAGCTTGTCTTCCTGTCCAGGTCTTCACATCCCCGACCCTCCCCTCCATTGCCTGGCTACCTCTATCCCTCCTGAGGCTCAGCCCACCCATCCTCTCCTCCGGGAAGCCTCCCTGACCACCATCCTCAGAGAGCTCGGCCTCCACGTTGGGGAAAACTCTCTCCTTGTGGCTCCTGTCCCCACCCCAGTCTAAGTGGGTTCAGTCCAGAGCAGCAGTCAGTTCAGGACTGACAAATAAAGGCTGTGAAGAAGCGAGGGAGAGAATGAGTGCATATATCGCCGTGGGGGTGAGAGGGGGCGAGAGGGCCTCTGTGGTCCCCGGGGGGCTGGGAAAGGGCACAGCCCAGCAGGC
Organism: Suricata suricatta; assembly: GCF_006229205.1. Classification (NCBI taxonomy): domain Eukaryota; kingdom Metazoa; phylum Chordata; class Mammalia; order Carnivora; family Herpestidae; genus Suricata; species Suricata suricatta. Next base: position 3,784,353 of record NC_043708.1, on the reverse strand, counting down.
CTTTCCTCCACTCCTCGCCTGATCACAGGGCCTCTGATTCATTCCCCGGCGCCCGGCCCCAGCACAAAGCGGAGCCGCGGTCCCCGGGGTTTGCAGCAAGGCCCGGCTCCGGCCTGCTCCCTCCCTCCTGTCAGCACGGCCATGACTTAGGAGGCTCCGGGCCCTGTCTCCAGGCCTTGGGGGACCAATCACCCTGTCGTGGGGCGGGGGAGGCTGAGGCTGGCCGGCTGGCGGGCACCAGCAGGGAGGAAGCGACCCTGGCCTTTGCTTCCCTGAGGCCCTGAGGGTGTGCGGGGCAGTGGTGGGGGGCTGCGTCCCTGGGGTGTTCAGCCCCCCCCCCCCCC
>NC_043708.1:3779302-3783909 GCF_006229205.1 Suricata suricatta | reverse complement strand
TAAGCGTTCTAGAGCTTTCCTTCTGCAGGGCGGGCGGCTCTGCCACCAAATGTCTCTCTGGTCGGCTTCACCTGCAGCAGTCACGGTGGGGGGACTGTGGCCAGTTAGTAGCCCTCCTCGGGGTGGCGGGGACACAGGTGCACCCATTGCCCAGGACACATGCTTGGGGGTCTCGGGGCTGGGGCCCAGGTGGGGTCCACCTGCCACACCTCCTCTTGTGGGGGGATTGCACCAAGGGGGCGCGTCTCCTCCACACGAGGGGGGCTATTATCCCTGCCTTTTACAGACAGGCAGTCGAGAGGCACAGAGAGGTCAGAAATTCATCTGAGGTCACACAGCTGCCATGGACAGAAGGCAGGGTTATGACCAGGGCTGCAGCTGGCTTTCCCAACTTAGGTCCCCACCTGGGGGTTAGAGAGGTGAACGGGGAGGGGGGTGGACATTTTACTCTGCCGAGGGGACAGACCCGAACAGACTGCAGAAGTGCGGAGGCTCTGGGGCATGGGGGAGGCAGGGGTGAGAGCAGCAGGTGGCCCAGGGTGGGTGGCAGTGGAGAAGGGAGCGAGGGGGTCAGCAGGACGCCGGCACCGACCAGGAGGACGTGAGGGGAAGAGCCGTAAAATAGACTCCCGAGAGCCTGTGTGGAGTAACTCACCCCTCCAGGCCTGCGCTCCCCTGACCCACCCCCTGCACTAAGTGGTCCACGCCCCGGAGTCACCCTTCTCCCCTCCCTGACCTTCCTCACCGGCCGCATGACCCAGGGGTACTGTCCATCTGGTGCATGGCCGAGGGGAACCCCAGGGTGGGTCGGATGCTGCCCGCCCGCCTGGAGCCAAGCACTGAGCCTCTCCGTGGGCACCTGCTCAGGCTGAGGCAGCCCGGGGGCGCGGGGGGCCTTGACCTCAGGAAGTGAAGTCACAGGCCCGGTGGAGGCCAGAGGGAGAGCTCTCACACCCTCGGCTCTCAGGCCGCTGCCCCTGTGCTGCCCTTGGTGTGCTGCGTGCCTTGGGGGAGCGGGTCTGACGCGCCGTGCCTCAGTTTCCGCCCCTGCCCTCGCAAGCAGGGCCCCGAGTAACAGCTGGTCATGTCGTGCCCCTCATCTCCGCAGACAGCGGCTGACAGGGAGCCTCGTGACACAGGTGGCCCAGGGTGGGTGGCAGTGGAGAAGGGAGCAAGGGGTCAGCAGGACCACGTGCTGAAGCCTAGGCCCCAGGGCGGTGCGCTGGACTCTCGGGGCAAGTGCCCAATCCGGCCGGCTGGGAGGCCGCCTGCTTCGGGCTCGCTGTGTGGCCCCGGGTGGGCAGCGCTGCCCCTCTGTGCCCGGGCTGCTCCGCGTGCACCGTGCCGATAACCGCGGTCCCAGTCCCCCGGGGACCTCGGGAGGCCCTGACAAGGGGGCCCACAGAAGATGCTTGGCACGGGCTCCTGGCATCTTTAAGTGCCCCATTAGGGCTTGCTGTGATAATTAGGAACTGGCGGCGGCGTGACTGGCACCCGGCCCGGGGCGGGCTCGGCCGCCGGGCAGCCGCCAGCCCGCTCTGCACCCGCCCCCCCTCCCCGGCGAAGAGGGGCAGAAAATTGAAAAACTCGGTCTAACCAGCAGAGCCCCGTCCTCCCCGGCGCTGAAACGCAAGCCAGAGATAACACTCTCCAGAATAGGTTTACCCAAGTCAACCCATCACAAGTGCGGACACGCTCGGAGATAAGAGAAGTCAGTGAGTTCTTAATATCCTGCCCGGCGCGCGGGGGGAATAAGTGAGGGCGGGGACTCGCGGCCCTGGCCGCACATAGCCCGCCGCGCCCCGCTGCCATCCATCAGCCCGTGTGTCGGGCGGCGGCGCCGGTCCTGGGCTCGGGGACCATGGTAGCCATAGGGATGGAGTCGGATGCATCCTTTCAAAAATAGATCTGCTTAAAATTCATTAACTCAGACAACTCTGCCATAAGAAGCAATCAATTCCTTGAACTCTATAATCATGCTTCTCCCAGGGACCCCTTCCTCAGCGTCCATGAGGCTCATAAAGACCGTTTGGGTCCCACGGAAGGAGGGATGTGAGGGGACATGAGGGAAGAAGTGCAGCCGCCTGGACCCGATTACTTCCTGCTGCATCCGTCTCTGGAGCGAGCGGCTCGGCACTCCGGCCGGGGTTGGGGGACCGCTCAGCCCCTGTCCCTATACTTCCCTTCTGGAACCTTCCATTCAACTCTTCCCTTTCCAGCCACCTGTCCCTCTGGACACCCCCTGGTTGTCCTTGGGACACCTCATCTCACAATTAAAACCTCTCCCTCTCTCCCCCCACCCTCAACCTTCGGGTCAGCCCCACCCTTTGGCCCTGACGGAAACCTGGGGACCCTCAGGGCCTCCCCAGCCACACAGTGGCCCCTCCCCTCGGTCCCCTCCCCTAGAATTCCGGCTGCTTCCTGCCCCTGCCCGTCCAGCCAGAGAACCCCACCAAGGGGTGGGGGAGGTCGGATCTTGTGGGGTTGTGCGGGCGGGAGCTGTAATGCAATGAGGTGCCCCTTGTATGCAGACTCAAGGCAAGTGCAGGAAGGCCTGGAAGCTTCCAGGCTGTGTGCCCTGTGCTCACTGTTGGTACAGTTCAGTTCGATCTACTTAACAAACATTTACCCAGTGCACGCTGTCAGCGGAGCACAGGGCCGAGCCCCGTGGGAGCACCCCTCTGCTGCTCCCTGCCTCACCCTCCTCCCTGCCTGCACCTAGGCACCTTCCAGAAGCTTCTCTGGAGACATATCCACCCGAGGCCTCTCTGGTTTTACTCCAGGCGTCTCTGATGGGGGCAGAGCCACAGATGCCCTCACTCCGCGTCCACTCTGCTGGCAACCTCGCCGCCATGACCCACGGAAGGGGCGTTTCCTGGGGACAGCACCTGCTCGGGGCGCGGGCTGGGCGGCGGGGGTGTCCCGGTGACCAGAACACGTGGGCCCCAGAGGGCAGCGGCCACAGCGGGGTAATCTCAAAGCGGTGACTGCCTCCTGCCCACTCTGGGCTCCTGACCGAGCCAGACCCACGGCTCATGGTGGAGACGGGGCCCTGCGGCCTGGACCGCAGGGTGAGGACGAGCCGTTGTCTTGGACCAGTTCTGGGAGCCCCCACTCACCTTTGCCCTCCTCACCCCCAGGGCTAGCTCCAAGTCATCATTGTGATAATGCTAATCAACCCCGACCTGCACGCCAGGCACCCACCCAGGCAAGGGTGCACGCCCCCAGCCCCCCCAGAGCCCTCTGAGGGAGGCACGGCTATCATCCCCATTTTACAGGTGGGGGAGTGAGGACACAGAGAAGTTTAGCCTCCAGCCAAGGTCACCCTGCTAGCAAGTGGCAGAGCGGGGGCTCCAACTGCGAGGAGGTGACCCGCAGGTAGCTCTCTCCTTCCCAGCTCGCCCGCTCCCCCCGCCCCATGGCCTGAGGATGGACCCGACCTCGCAGCCCCCCCCCCCACCGTGTGTATCGGTAGCTTCGTCCGCCCGTTCGCTGCTCCAACGCTGAGGAACACCCCGCACTGGGGATTCAGGGATGATCTGGACAGGCCCCACCCCCGCCCCATGTCCATGTGGCCCCCCCGGCTGGAAGGAAGGCATCTAGAGGCGGCACCCCAAGAGGCAGGTGGTGAGGGCCTCTCCGGGCCCCCCGCCCCCCACAGCATGGGGGGTGGGGGCGGGCTGAGCCGACTGCAGCTGCACCCTCCCCAGGAGATGCTCGGCTCACCCGCCCGGGGTGGGGGGCACAGACTCACCCGCCTCCGGCTTTGCTCATATCATCTTTCTTGGCCACTTCTAATTTATCTGGCCGCTGCCGGGTCACCGGCTAAGCCCTCCTAAAGCCTCTGCCGAATGAAGTGGGGATAGAGAAGCTGTCAGCGGCCTCGGCGCTGTGGGACCGCGGCTCCGCCCGCAAGCAGGGCACCTCGGCCGCAGGGTGATCAGGAAAACTTTGGGAACTTAACTGGTCCAAGACTTGATTTTTTTTTTTTATCCTGGTCCGGAGGCTGAAACTGTGTCCCCATATGCACCTCCCTCTTCTGTCCCCCAGAGTTCTTCGAACCAAATGAAAAAAAATTGTGAGTGACAGGGAAGCAGGTCCCTCTTGAATTGCTGAACACGTGCTCAGCCTTGGACGCCTGGCCTCCACGTCAGCGGCGGTGAATTGCTCTCTCGCTCCGATGAAAAGTGAACCTGTCCACCGTATCCGTGTTTTTCTCCTTTGTACGGAAGCCTGGCCCTCACGTTCTCTCTGAATAAAAATAGCCACTTGGCCCTGAGGTAGAAAGCCAGGGGGCCCCCCTGCCCCGGCAAAGCCCCCTACTTCCCATCTGGACAGCAGAGCAGCTCCGAACACTTCTTCCCATTTCTTTCCGGGTTTTTCTAAAAGTGGAGGATTCGGGGCGCCTGGGGGGCTCAGTTGGTTGAGCATCCATCTTTGGCTCAGGTCATGATCTCACGGTTTGTGGGTTTGAGTCCCGTATCAGGCTCTGTGCTGACAGCTCAGAGCCTGGAGCCTGCTTTAGATTCTGTGTCTCCCTCTCTCTCTCTGACTCTCCCTTGCTCATGCTCTGTCTCTCTCAAAAATAAATAAAACATTAAAAAAAA
>NC_043708.1:3774908-3779202 GCF_006229205.1 Suricata suricatta | reverse complement strand
TTTTACCCAGTACTGGGTTCATCTCTCAAGGACGAAATCCTCCTTCGATTTTACTTTTTTTAAAAAGATTTTATTTTTTAAGTCATCTCTACACCTACCACGGGGCTCAGACCCAGATGGAGAGCCGTGCCCTCCACCAACCAAGCCAGCCAGGTGCCCCGAAGATCTCACTTTTATTTAGTTAGTTGAAAATTTTTTAAAAATGTTTATTTTTGTGTGTGTTAGAGAGAGAGAGAGAGAGAAGCAGAGAGAAGGAGACTCAGAATTGGACGCAGGCTTCAGGCTCAGAGCTGTCAGCCCAGAGCCCGACCCGGGGCTTGAACCTACGAACTGTGAGATCATGACCTGAGCTGAAGTCAGATGTTCAACCCACTGAGCCGCCCAGGCTCCCCTGAAAAAATTTTTGTTTAATGTTTATTTATTTTTGAGAGACAGAGAGAGACAGAGAGAGAGAGACAGAATGTAGGGGAGGGGCAGAGTAAGAGAGAGAGACACAGGGTCCCAAGCAGGCTCTGAGCTGTCAGCACAACCCCGACGCGGGGCTCGAACCCACAACCCCCAGGTCAAGAGTCTTTCACCCGAGCCAGCCGGGCGCCCCTGAAATCCACCTTGAAAACCAGTATCCAAGCACCCGCTCCCCTGGAATGTGGCTGCTACCTACGGGCTGGGCTTGTGCCCGGGGGAGAGGGAGCCCTGGTGAGAGGCAGTGGGGGGCCAGCACCGGCCGTGCGCAGGGCCCTGCCGGGCACCGCATGGGACGGGCCGACGGCGTCACAGGCACCCCGTCCGCTGTGGACTGTCTTGTTACTGAAGCGGAATTCACCAACGTGAAATGCACTCTTTGTAAACGAATGCGGCGGTGGCACCCAGCCCTCCTCTCCCGCCCGCTCCCGATGGAGCCGCCGGACCCACTAGGCAGCCTGACCCCACCCCTAACAACCGGCCGCTGGTCTATTTGCTGTCCCTACGCCTCCGCTGGGCACTTCCTGCCACTGTGGCCTGTGGCCTGTGGCCTCGGTGCCTGGCTGCTCTCCTCCAGCCTGCTCTCCGGCTCCCTCTGTGGCGCAGCAGGTGCGGGAGCTCCGTCCCCTCCACGGCCGAGCAGTAGGTCTGTGTGGACGGACCACGTTTGTCTCTCCTGTCCTCTTTGGGCTCTTGCTGTCTTCTGGCTGCTGCGAGCATACGTCAACGTGTCTAAGTTTAGGGACTGTCTCTCATCCCCAATCCGCAGATGAGAAAACCGAGGCCCCACGTTTCAGTGGCTTGCCCTACCCACGGGAGGCTGCAGAACTACAGCCTTGGGGTCTCCGTGGAGAGGCGCTCACGGCCACAAAATAAGCTTCATAGTTTCCCTGCTTTCAACCGTTCTTTGCACGTTCTCCGTCTTTCAACCCCGATCCTCCTTCTCAAAGATCCGTGTCACGGTTTAGTGAACTTCTAGAAGGTAACCCAGGGGTGTTCCTAGAGTCCCCACTGGTGCCCCGTGTCACACGCGTGGCTCACTGATGGGGCGAAGGCTTGATCCTCAGACTGGAAAGTGCGTGAGGGTGGGAGGCTGGGTGGGCCGGGGCAGGGTGGGACGCACGGACACCGGGGGCACACCGGCTCGGGCACGGTCATGCCCGATGCCAATCCCAGCTGGGGGCCAGGGGGCCACGGCTCCTTCTGGGGGGTGAGGGCACTGCAGACTCCTTGCTGGATGGGCAAAGCCCCTGCCAGGAGGTGGAGGGCCGTGCCCTGGGCACGTAGCAGGTGCCGGTGGTCGGCAGAAAGGCCAGCGAAGGCGGCAGGGACTGGTCGGGAGATGGTAAGTCGGGCTCCTCCTGCTCTGGGCAGATGGGCTTTTGATGATTCTCCCCATTTCCCACTTGGAGAGAACGAGGCCCAGATTGTGCATCGGCTCAGGGGCAGGAGGTGGCTGGGCCCCCACGAACGGGTTTTGGGGGACCCTAAATCCCAAAGACACAGGATTCCAAAAGGACAAACTGATGTTTCAGAAGCAGTGTGAGCTGTGCGGGCCCAGGCACACGACGGGCCTCCTGGCTCTCCGCTGGAGAGCCCGGCTGGCCAGAGCTGGGGTCGGGGAGGTCCTCTGACACAGGAGGCTGGCCTCCCCCCCAATTCCCCCAGAACCGCCGAGGTCTCCAACCTCTCCGTCACTGGCAGGCGGGACAGGGAACCGTGGCAAAACGGACGACCCCACTTTTGCTGGGCTTGTGACTCAGCCCCTCGGAAGGGCACATTTTCCCAAACTCCCTCCCCGCGAGCCTGGGTGTGCATGACATTCCGGAAGGTCTGTCTGTCTGCAGTCGGGGCCGGCCTACCCTCTGGCCAGCGGCCTCGGCGGCCTCTCTACGCAAGTTTGGAGAAAGTAGGATCCTACAGAGGGCCCTTTCTGTCTCTGATGGCACACTTTGTTCTCTGAACAGCCTTTTTGAAGTAGAATTTATATATATAATAACACCCATCTTAAGTGTGTAATTCGATTGTGTTTAGTAAATTTGCAGTAAATTTTAGAGCATTTCCAACGCTGAAAAGCCACCTCGCGGCCTCCTAATCTGTGTTTTGTGTCTTCACGGCTGGGCGCTGTGCTCCCCGCTCTGTGGATAATGACGGGCTCTCTCCGAGCACTTCACCCCCCACCAGGTTCTGAGGGCTTTCCAAGGACACGTGTCCCGAGGACACGGCAGCTGGCATAGGTCTCGTCTTTATTGCTCACTCACAGCCGTGGGAGCGGGGACCCAGCTCTGCTGAGTTGTGGGGTGAGCTGTGGCTCCCCGACCATCCTGGAGTCTTTGGGGGCGAGGGGGCCCCAAATCCGCCGGCAAGCATAGCAGCAAAGGCGGAGCAACCAAACAAGCGAAGCAAAGACTGTATTCAGAGCTTGCTGGAACGGGGGCGGGGAGGGGGGAAGGGTGGTTGGGCTCAGGCAGGTCCCTACGGAGCCGTGGCCTGGGGAGGGTGGAGGTGGCTTGCGGGGGGTGGGGTGTCCTATGTGATGTGTCCGGGGGCAGGCATGGCTTTCTCTGGTCGGGTCCAAGTTCAGGTGGGCACGAATTTGGGCAGCTTGAGCTCCTGGTCATGTCCAGCCTCTTGGAATTGACCGGCACAGGAGTCATTGTTTAGCTGTCTGGGTTGTCACTGGGGGTGGCCTTCCGGGCTCCCGCACTCACCGTGGCCTGGCTTCCCGGGCCGGTCACTGTCTATAATGGGGTCTCCCGCCAGGCTGCTGCGGGCCGTGGGACAGAGGTCTGTTTCTCTATCTGGTCTGGCCACTGTCCCTTTGTGTACTGGGTCTCTGCCAGGTGTTCTCATAAGGGACCCACAGAGGGGTCCTTCATAAGGGAAGAGGCACAAGCAGTCGGAGGTGAGGCTGGAGGCCTGCAGCCCCAGGCCGAGGATCCGGGAGGAAGGGGCCTCCCGACGGCCTTCAGATGGAGCTCGGCCCTCGGACGCTTCGGGGTTTGACTTCTGGCCTCCAGAACTGTGAGGGAGTAAACCTCTGTTCTTTTCAGCCACCGAATCGGACTTATTATGGCGGTCACCGGGGTGGATGCCCTTGTGCCCTGTGTCACAGGGTCCGCGTGGGAGGGGTCCGGGGCGCGGTGGTGGCGGCAAAGCTGGAAGGACTCAGAGAGAGAGACCGAGACCCACAACAGGGTTCCCAGCGCGACTGAGGCCGCATCCGCTCATGTGTTCGTTTGTTATTTGCTCGGCCCCGAGATGGGTCAGAGGACTGAGTGTCACCTCGGACCATGCTTGTCCCCCAGGCTCGCCCGTGATCCCGTCTGAGCCCCTCGCCCCCCCTGCGCAGGTTCTCGCCTTCGGTCTGTGCACCTGCACCCCTCCCCCGTCCAGGCTGTCACCCTGAAACTCCGGGATTCGGGCTCTCCTCTGCTCTAATCCCCTAGGAATTGAAGTGAAACCCAGATGTCACACCGGGGTCGCTGTTGATGGCCTTGCTTTGTTGTCCATCTTCGTTCCAGAGCGGCCTTAAAGTGGCTTATGGAACAGCACCCAAACAGCAAGGTAGCCTAGAAGGAGGCTGGGACTCGGGGGACCAGGGCCTGGGGAGAGAGGCCACCGTGAGGACCAGTGAGGACGCCCAGGGGCAGGCGGTGGCAGCCCAAGGGAAGAGGGGTCACAAGCCGTTGAGGTACAAGCGAGAGAGGGCTGGGCTGGGGCCTGGCACAGGGCTCAGCCAGACAAAGGCACATAGTCGGAGCTCTGCCTGGGACAGAACCCCTCCGGTCGACCCCATCTCTCTCCCTCCTGGGCTGGCCAGATCTTATCC
>NC_043708.1:3773298-3774808 GCF_006229205.1 Suricata suricatta | reverse complement strand
GGGGGGGGGGGGGGGTAGTCTGGTTTTGTTTGTCATTGTCTTTCCCTTTGGGGAAGCTTTCCCTGCCCATCAGGGGGTCCCATGCCACCTGCAGGGGGAAGGATGTGACATAAGAGGCCCGTTGGAGTCAGGCCGGCAATTGCTGAGAGAGGGGAACTTTCACGAGCTGGATGAGCCACGGTGACGGTGACGACCTAAGTAGGTAGGGACTGACCCCTCCCCCAGCCTCCAGGACACTCAGCAGTGGCCACTTGCTTTGATGAGGAACAAAGCCAGGGCCCCAGGGTGGGCAGGGCTGAGCAGAAAGGAAAGGCGTTAGGTAAAGAGAGATCCCCAGTGACACGTCTCCCGCTCCTGGATCCAGCCATGCCTGATATCCTGACATCTTAGCCCAGACGTCGCCGTTAGGTGGGTCAACAAAGCCCTCACAGAGTGTGCTCCAAGGCTGCTCACACCAGCATCTGCTCTGGGAAGGGTGGGGCAGGGCAGGGGCAGTCTCTGGGGACTGCTAATACCTGTTTGTCTCATCTGTGGCCTTGGTGGCCTTTGGGCTGTGGTGGGGCCCAGCTTTGCTCCCTGAACTCGGGATCCAGTGCCCCTTCATGGCCTCCCCCCATGGACAGCAGGGTTGACGTTGGTGGTCCTATTTAGGCCATCGGTTCTACTGACCGCTGGTGGTGGGCCAGACCCTGTGCGGGTGCATTTTGGGGAGGTGGCTGTAGTAAAGATCAGGACAGACAGGTACTGATCCATGGAGAGCACAGACTACTGGGCTGGGTCGGCGGAGGCCCCCACAGGATCACGGCATGCCCTGCCCCCCATGAGAGGCCGCTGAGGTCAGCTAGTGCAAGAATGAGACTATGGGGTTTTTTCCCCCTTAGAAATTACTTTATTTCTTTAGCGGGACACAGAGGAGTAGAGAATCAAGATATTTTTCAAGCATTAACGTTTTGTTCTTAGCGCTGGTCCTTCCCCCACAATGGGGCTTCTCGACCTTGGTTCTGTTGGCCTCCGGGGCTGGATCGTCCTTTGTCGTGGGGGCCACGCTGGATGTCGGTGTGGGCGTCAGCAGCGTCCCTCCAGTGGGGTCTCCAGGCATTGCCGGGTGTCCCCTGGAGGGAACAACATCCCTTGGGCTGAGCACCTGCCTCCCAGGGACTTCGGCCACCGCAGTCCGGACACAGGAAGCCACAGCAGGAGAGAGGGAGGGAGGAAGTTAATACTGTTTGGTGATATTCTTTATTGTAGTGAAATGTAACGTAAAACGCACCTTAACACTTAAAAAGAGCGCCGCTGAGTGGCTTTAAGTATATTCCCGGTGTGGTGTGAGCCTCCCCACCATTCATTTCCGGAACTGTCCCCCCACCCCATCCCAGTCTCTCTCTGTGGCTCTGACTCCAGGCACCTCCTCCAAGGGGGACCAGGCAGGGTGTGTCCTGTGACAGGCCGCTTCACCCCCGAGACGCCCTCAAGGTCCGTCCGTGCGGCGACAGGGATCAGCACCTCCTCC
>NC_043708.1:3768320-3773198 GCF_006229205.1 Suricata suricatta | reverse complement strand
GGCCGTTCGTCCGTCCACAGGTGGACACGCCGGGCCGCCTCTGCCTCCGGGCTTCTGTGAAGAAAGCGGCTCCGACGCGGGTGTGCACGGATCTATGTAAGTCCTGCTCTCGGTCCCTCGGGTGCGCGCCCAGCAGTGGGCCGGCGGGACTGGGGTTCTGACGTTCTGAGGACGTGTGCTGCTTAGAAGCTAATTCTTTTTTTTTTTTTTTTTAATAAATGTTCATATATTTTTGAGAGTGAGAGAGAGAGACGGAGTCAAGCAGGTGAGAGGCAGAGACAGGGAGACACAGAATCGGAAGCAGTCTCCAGGCTCCGAGCTGTCAGCACAGAGCCCAGTGTGGGGTTTAGACCCATGAACTACGAGATCGTGACCCGAGCCAAAGTCGGACGCTTCACCCACTGAGCCCCCCAGGCTTCCTAGAAGCAGATCCTTGACTTCACAATTTCACAGTTGGCTTCCGAGGTTGGTCTGCAGAGGCGAGAGGGGAGCTGGGGGCTGGCCGGCAGTGCACGGGCAGTGCTGAGTCATCACCAAGTCCCCAGCCTCAGGGATCGGGGGTGATGGGGGCCACCGAACTGAAGGTGGCTTTTGCCACTAACAGGTTGGGTCCTGAGCAGTGCGGAATTACGGTGAAACAGAGTCACGCTTCCCGCTTGCACGGCCGGGTCTGCGGCTTGAGACTCGCGCCGTTCCAGGGCCCAGGGCTCCCCGCTGCCCAGCGTGACCACGGGATTTCTAGCCTGGAAATGTTTGCGGGATGGGGGCTGCCCAACACCTACATGGACCATAAAGAAATTTCCAACAGGAAGCCATGGAAGACTCAGCTGCAGCGCCATGAGTGCCTGTGAGTCCTCCAAGATCAACACGGCCCCGAGGCCCGCCAAGGCCCTGAACAAGGAGGCTTGCTGTCGGGGGCCAGCCGGGCGGCCGTCAGAGCCTGCACACCATGGCCTTGGAACAAGGCCTTCAGTCAGGCCCGTCCGTCTGTGGGTCTCCTTTGGGGCGGAGCTCAGTGGCAGGACCAGGTGTGCCAGAGGGATGGATAAAGGCCGTCTGTCTGTCTGATTGGGCTCATGTTGATGGTGGCGGGACGTCAGGGGCCCTGCAGAAGGGCTCTGGCATCGGTCATCCCCAAAGGTGGGGCCCCCACAGTCTACAGGGCTTTCTCAGGACCCTCGGGGGGAGAAGGCCGCGTGCTGCCCCTCACAGAGGAGGAGCCCAGGCTCAGAGGGAGCAAGGCCCCCTCAGTGGGGACCTCAACGCTGGCGCCCGGCCCCCTCTCCTGGTGCTGCCCTGCGCCTGGGCTTGGCGTCCCGTCTGCTTCTTTCTGGCCTGGTTTGTATTGGGGTTGGGGCGGCCCTGGGCCCAGGGTGCAGGCGCTGGCTGGGGGGCTGGGGAGGGCTGAGCAGCGGCTCCTGAAGACCTTGGGCGCTCGGACTCTGCAGGCAGTTTGAGGAGGCCCGGCTGTCTCCCTCCTGCCACCCGGCCCAGGGGGACTGAGAAGGGGGAGGCTGATGACAGCCTGGCTGCCCTGTGCACCCTAGAGCAAGGCCCTTACCCTCTCTGCACTTCTGGCTCTGGACCCAGGGGGCCTCCTGTAAAGGGAGGCGGGGGTGAGACCAGAGGCGGCGACTCAGGTAAAGCCCAGCGACGCCCAGCGCACAAGGCGAGCATGCGGTAAGTGTCCCCCAGGGGTGGGGGGTGGTCACGGAGGCTCTGCCGGGCAGGGGGTGGAGGGTGGACCTGCAGGGGGGCGTCTGCATGGCTGAAAGGTTCAGAGGATCTTCCAGAGCCAGACTCTGCTGGGGAGAGGGACCGAGGCTCAGGGGCGGGCGCAGCGCTGATGCCGGCGTGTGGCTCCTGTCCCGCTGGGCACCCCCTCTGGTGACTGTCTTCTGATGCCACCCGAGCAGTTGCAAGGGACAAAGGGAACTCGGGTGCTGAGCACACGTCCTACCTGGAGCCCAGGGTCTGGCTAGAGGCAGCGACAGGTTCCAACTGAGCAGATCCAACCCACAAGGGCCCTGAACCGGCCGACGTGCTGGCTGGGCACGGAGACAGAGGTGCTGGGCCGGTGGGCTCCGGCGCTCTGGGCTGATGCCCACAGCGGGGCTCTCCCGAGCACAGTGCGAACCCACACGGTGGGTCGAGTGTGTTTAAAGAGGCCTGGCGGGGACCCCAAGGCACCCGAGGGACTCGCCAGCTCTCCGCCAGTTGCTGACACTCAGGTGCCCACATGGTCTCCGACAGCGACGCTGGGAGGGGGATGCAGAGGCTGGGGACCATTGTCTGCAGGGCTGCAGCCGCTCCATGCTTCCAGAACTCCTCACAGACCTGTGAGAACAGACAGGAGAGGAAGGGATGTGCATCTCTCTCCTCTTGCACAAAACAGGGACCAAGGGAGCGTTGGATGTGGTGCCTGGTGGGCACCCAGCCAAATTAGGTGCCTTCCTCCTTCCGAAGCAGGGAGAACAAAGCCCTGCCCTGCTCACGGGTGGGCTGACTGGGCATCTGAGGATCTCTGAGGCTCTGTTGGCAGCAAAGGGCCAAGCAAAGCATGGAAGGTGGTGGGCCACTGAGAAGGTGCATTTGAGAAGGGCCTGGAAGAGGCGAAGGAGAGCTGTGCTTGGGGATCTGGCACAGGGCCCTCATTAGAAGAAGCCGCGTGTGCAAAGGCCCGGGGGTAGGAGCCTTCCTGGTGTCTGAGCTACAGGAACGGGCTGGTGTGGCTGGAGGGCAGAGAGGAAAGAGAGAGCCAGAAAATGCAGTGCAGGGTGCCAGACTTAGCTGCCCTGCAGGGGAGAAGCAGGGAGGCCAGCAGGAGGTCATCACCCGCATGTAGACCGGATGCTGGAGGCCGACACGGGGTGGGGGGGGGCGGGGCGGCATAGAGACGGGAAGACATGATTGGATTCTGAACACCTTTTGAGGATCAAACCCACGCGATTGACCAATAGCTGGGCTGTGGGGTGTGAGAGGAGAGTGGGGAGGACACGTCTGAGCGTTCTGGCGGGAGCAGGGGACACAAAGAGATGAGTGCTCGCCCCGGGGCGTGAAAGTGACCAGGGGGAGCTGGTGGAGGCGCATGGACGGGCTGCTGAGCCCACCTCCAGCTTCCCAGCTGGTGGTCCTCCCAGGGCTGCCCCCCCAACCCTAAACCAAGAGGAACTGAGGCTGGGGGAGGGGTTCTGGGGAGAAGGCCCCCGAGCCTGAAGCGTGAGAGGCCAGGGTCGGCCTGGGGGCAGACGCTGGGCAGTCAGGAGCCTGCGCCCCCCGGAGACCTCGCTTCCGGTACCGGCGAGCCCAGCGGACTCAGTGCCGCGAGGCAGCTGTCTCCTCTCATGCTGTGTATGCACACTCACAGGCGTGCTCACACTTGGGTCCTGAAGGTGGTGATACTCGCGAGGTTTCGGTGACTTGCGTTCTTCTCTTTATCCTTGTCTCTATTTTCTAAATTTTCCTTTAAAAAATTTTTTTTAACATTTATTTATTTATTTTTGGGAGACAGAGACAGATCCCGAGCAGGGGAGGGGCAGAGAGAGAGGGAGACCCAGAATCTGAACCAGGCTGCAGGCTCTGAGCTGTCAGCAGAGCCCAACACAGGGCTTGAACCCACGAATGTGAGACCATGACCTGAGCCAAAATTGGACGCTCAACCAACTGAGCCAACCAGGCACCTCTACTTTCTAAAGTTTCTAAAACACCCCCCACCCCCCCACCTCCGCCCCAGGCCTGGCCAAGGGACTTACTTTGTTTCCCTTAAGAGATGCCCATCAGCCCATCATGCAGACACAGAGAGTCCACCTGAGAAACAGTGTTGCGAGGAACGTATCTGAAACAGGACAACACGGTCAGACAGGGCGAAGCCACCACAGTCCCCTTCTGCTAATCAGCAGTAGCGCTCCCGTCCCTGGGTCCCTGGGTGTCCTCAGCAAGAATGATCCTCATTGTCACTGCCGCCCGCGCTGCGCGTGCTGTTGGGTAGCCATGGATACTGGTCTCTGTTGAATTTGTATAAACAGAGGGAAATATTTCTGTGTGAGAACCGACAAGAAACAAGATCACAGATGAAGTCAGGTCCCTGGCACGCAAAACACAGCCCGAGGAAAAGGAACAGAAAAAAGACTGGAAGGAAATGCAGTGTGGATGTTGTCTGAAATGACGAGTTTGCTTTCTTCTTAGTTTTTGGCCTTTTCCGACACGGTCTTCACACTCGGGTCCTTCTTTGAGAGAGAGAAACAACTCCAGTGACTTTTGCTTCTAAGCAGTCTCCCGGCCCTCGAAGCCCGGGAACCGTCAGCTTCCTGGTCCGACGTCCCTCCTCCCGCTCAAGGTGTCCGGTCTCATCCGTGCGGATGCCCAGCAAACAGGGAGTTGGGAAGTGAGCTGCCCTCCGGGACCCCTCAGCCAGAGGGGACCACTGCCATCTGCACTGCCCCCGACGCGTGCTGCGGGGACGCCACCCACAGGCCTGGGACACTGTGGAAGGTGCCAGAGCCGCAGGGCCCTCACCTGGTCACCTGGCCCAGAGCCGCCCCGAGGGGAGAGCGGGCGTCAGTTACTGGCCGAGGCCTCTGGGTGGCTCCACCTGCCCTAGGCTTGGCCACGGTGGGGTCCCCTCCTGCCTCTTGCCCCGCCCAGCTGGCTCCCAAATGTCTGTCCTCTGGGCCAGCCGCAGCTGAGGACCTGAAAGCCACTGGCTAGGGAGGCCTGGAAATGTTTCTGTCCTCGCTGTAGCTGAAGGTGCAAAAAATGACCCTGGGCCTCCGAATCCTTACTTGTTGGGAACAGAAATACGTTCGAAGTGCAGTCGCTTTCGTGCAGAGAAGGTCAAAGATCTGGGGCATGAGTCACAGGGGGCGGGGGGGGGGGGGG
>NC_043708.1:3757782-3768220 GCF_006229205.1 Suricata suricatta | reverse complement strand
CATGAGTCACAGGGGGCGGGGGGGGGGGGTCTGGACGAAGGTGGGAAACCCTGACACATGGGGGGTGGGCAGGGCGGGTCCCAGGCCCCAGCGGGGGGGATGGGGGTCATCAGTTCCTCTGGCCCCCCTTCCCCCTCCCGCCCTGTCCCACAGGATAGGGTTGCCACTGCCCCTCTCCACCCTCCCACCCCTCCGGGTGCCCCTCCTGGGCGCCCCTCCAGCCGGGGTGGCCAGACCTTGGGCCGTCTGGACGCCAAGGCAGCCGTTTGGTTGGGCTTTGCAGCGGCGTGATGGGAAGCTTTATTGACCAGGCCCTGCAGTCTGGATTGTGTCTAGTGCAGCTGTCTGCGCTCACTCCCAGGAGGGGTGACAACATCGAGCCACCTGGCCGAGCTTGCTGGGAACGGGCGTCAGGAGCTGTAACTGGGAGGTCCAGGCCGCCATGGGGGCCTGTCAGGGGGCCCCCTGCATGCAACTGCAGGCCCCGTGATCTTGAGACAAAGGCCTCTCTTGTCACCACCCCTCTCCGGAGTCACCTCACCCCAGGCCTGACCAGCCCTGGGCCACACCCTGGAAGCCTGCAAGGTCTGTGGGAGGTGCCTGTGCCACCCCCAGAGGCCTGGGCTCCGCACCCACCCCCACAGAGGAGGGGGCTGGGCTCTGCACCCACCCCCACAGAGGAGGGGGGAGGCCTGGGCTCACACCCACCCCCACGGAGGGGGGGTCTGGGCTCACACCCACCCCCACAGAGGAGGGGGGAGGCCTGGGCTCACACCCACCCCCACAGAGGAGGGGGCTGGGCTCTGCACCCACCCCCACAGAGGAGGGGGGAGGCCTGGGCTCACACCCACCCCCACGGAGGGGGGTCTGGGCTCACACCCACCCTCACAGAGGAGGGGGGAGGCCTGGGCTCACACCCACCCCCACAGAGGAGGGGGGGGTCTGGGCTCACCCCCACCCCCACAGAGGAGGGGGCTGGGCGGTCGGGAGGAAAGACTCCGATGTATTGTCGTCTTAATGCTCGTGCAATGAGGTGTGAAATTCTGTGTTTCCAAAATTTGTTATCAGCGGAGCTCCGTGTCCTCGCTCGGGCCGCACTGAGGAAATTTGGGAGAAGCGGTGTGATTGCGGCGACATGAGTTATGACAAGCCGGTGGCTCCATGGCTGGGAGCGCTCGATGGGGGGGGATTTATCACTCCGGAGAGAGCCTTCAACAGGCCTCATTAGGCTGGAAACGATAATGAATATGTCCCCTTCACCTGTTTTCATTAATAACGGCTCCCCTCTTATCTTTTTGCCACACGTACCATTCTTTGATGAAACGCATCCGCCCGGGGAGGGCGGGAGCGCAGCGGGGAGAGGGGCGCCCAGCTCCCGCGCCCCGCGCTCCGCCCCTCCGCCTCCTCCAGCCTGGGCCGGCAGGGGGCGCCGCGGGCTCGCCGACAGCCTTGAGGCCGCGGGGCAGCTGTCCTGCCCTTCAGGGCCAGGCGGGGCTGGGGCAGGGGCCAGCTAGACGTGCTGGGAGGAGCCTCAAGGCTTCTGGAAACTTCCAGGCCTTTACCTCCTCCCTGCTTCCTCCAGCCATGCTTGATCCTTAGCCAAACGCAGACCTTCCCTGGGTGTTTCTCGCGATTTCTTAGAGGGAAGACAGGGCTGTGGAAGTGAGCGCCTGCAGAGGGCCAGGGCAGACATCACCTCCACTGCTCCTCCTGGCCGCCCCGCCCCCTCCCCCGCCCCTCCTCCGGACCCTGCTTGGGTTCTCCTGGCCTCCCCACGGCGCCCAGCGGTGGCCCCTTTGCTGGGCCCGCCATCCCTGCCCCTCCAGCGGTGGCTGAAGCTTTTTAAGGCTCTGACCTTGTCTTTCCCCCTCTCAGAGCCTGTCTGAGGCGACCCCCTGACTCTGCCCAGCAGCCTGACCGGGCAGCCCCTCCGACCTTCAGGGACAGCTGCCCCCCTCTCTCCAGTGGGTCTCTGACAAGGCTCCCAAAATAGCCAGGCACGTTGGCGCCCAGGCCTTCCCTGGCTCAAGCTCCTCACGCTGCTGGGAAGGCCTCCCCCTCCCCTGCATTTGGCAAACTCATCTGTACCCTTCAAGGCCCATCCCCAAGGTCACCGCCAATGGGAAGCCTTCCAAAGAAAGGCTCTCAGGCCCTGCCCAGGCCACCTTGGCACCCAGGCAGCTCAGCTAGTGGGAGAGGGCTTCCCGCCCAGGGCAAGGCCATGCCACGCTGGGGGCTTCGGGTCAGACAGGCCCTCCTGTCTCTCCCCCTCTTGGCACGCCTGGTTGCCAGCTACCTCGGGGCACGTGGGGGCAGAGAGCGGACATCAACATTCGTACTGGTGTCGTTTTTACCTTGCGGGTCGGGACCACCGTCTGTCCGTCTGTCTGTGCTCTTCTGCACAGCGATCCCCTCCCTTCTCTGAATCCCACCTTCCTCCTGCAACGGGAGCTCACTCCCCGGGCCACACTGAGTCCTAGCTGGGATCCGCACCAGGCGTCCTGGCGGGCCACCCTATACCCGGGGAGAGGTGCAGACGTGGCCACTGTGTTCAGGGCCCCCGGTTCTACCTGGCTGGTGGGCCCACTAGGCTAGCCAGCCTTGGAGACCCCTGGATAAAGCCACAGCCAGGCCTTTGCATGTCATCTTGCTCAGACCTAGCCTTGCAGGATGACAAGTGACGGGCTTGAGGAGGGGTCCTCAGGAGGAGGGAACAGTGCTGAGGCCCAGAGGCGGGGGCCGCGTGGGCGGGCAGAAGCTGAGAGCAGCGGCCATCAGCATGGCGGTGGTGTCGGAGGGGCTGGCGCTGGGGGGCGGGGCAGGGAGTGGGGGGCGGTCCTCACTGCCAGCCTGGTTTGTGACAAAGTTGCCAGCACCAGGATGCAGTGGGGAGAGGGCCCCAGGGGCCCAATGGTCTTTGGATTTTGTTATAACCACCCCCAGACCCTGAGTGGGGAGTCCAGCCTGGGCTGTGGGTACAGTAACGGGCCGGCACTGCTCCGACTCAGAACCCGCGTGTCTGCACGGGCCTGCCCCGCCCCCAGCTGAGGGCCCCTGGTGGCCTGTCCCCAGCCTGTGGCCCCCGCCCCCTGGGTCCCGGGAACAACGTGAGGGAACCCAGCAGCATCTGGGCCGCCTTGCTGGGCCCTCTCCTGCCCTTTTCCACAGTCACGGGCCTCCGACTTGCTAATTAGTTGGTAGCGACACACCCCGAGAAATGAGTCCGTCTTGGTGACATGGTGCGCTTGCCAGCACTCGCCCTGCTGCTTCCCAGTAGCGCTTGCAGGAAGAAGCCAGCAGCTCCCTTCTCTCGAGGAAGAGTCACCGCAGATGTTTTTACAAAGTCACGGCCAGGGAACATAGGAATAAATGCCACGATTCACGTCTGCAACCCCCTCCCCGCCGGCTCCTGTCCCGACAAGCCAGGGGGGCTGGGGAGGAGGCGGGCAGATGTGCGACCCGGGAACGTGGCCAAACGCTTTGTTCAAGACCGCGCTCCTATCACAGGCAGAACTAAGTGGCATGAATTGCTGGGGAAGCCTCTTGACAATCAGGGGCTCCGGGGTGCCCACGGGCCGGCCCCCTGGCCAGTCATCACCTGGCCTCCCCCAAGCAGGTGGCCTGGCTCCGGGGGGCGGGGACACCAGCAAGGAGGCTCCCTCACCCTTGGGAGAGGCTCGATTACCCCAAAGGCCAAGGGGGCACATACCTCATTATTGTAATAACAACGATTAGTGGGAGTGCTGATAACCAGGTCCTGGCTCCCACACTCTCCCTCCAAGCTCAGCCCCGCAGCCTTGCCAGAGCCCGAGAGGGGGCGCTCAGAGTGGAGGGTGTTCTTCGCCCCATCTTGTGGACACTGAGATCCAGTGGGGTTCAAGACACCTGTTCAAAAGGCACCAGCTGGGCAGTGGCGGGTGGGACTGGGTGCCAGGCTCCTTTCTGCCAACCGGAAGTGCAGATTGGTGTGGACAGTCCAGTGCGGGGATAGGTATTTTCAGGGCTTAGTGGCTTCCCGAGGTCCCCTCCGGACGGTGACCATTTCCCATTTTCCTGTAACCTCAGCACCACCTGAGAACTGACCACCGCACCTCTTTGGTGTGTGTGTGGGTGTCTCTTGATATTTACTGAGCACCTACTTTCCTGCCTCTGGGGAAACAGTCTACAGCTTACAGGGGGCTCCTTCCCCACAGGCGCCCACAGAGGGGAGGAGGAGTCTTGCCTTCAGGGAGCACTCCCCACAACCAGGCAGCCTCTTGTCTCTGAGGGTCCATCCCTCTGGCAGGACGAGGAGCGAGAAGGGGCTGTGTGACCAGGAGGTCCAGGAGAGACAGTTTGGAGCCTGGGCACTTGGGTTGAGGCTTGAAACCATGAGAGGAGAGGAGGGGGAGCAGGAGAAGGAAGGACTCCTCCCTGTGCGAGCAGAGCGGCAGCTGGGACAGGTCCCCCGGGGTCTGCCTGGGGGCCACGGAGGCAGGCACATCCAGAGAGGAAAGAGTGGGCTGTAGAGGGGGAGAGGGAACTTGCTGGCTCCCCCCAGGGCTTATGATAACTAACTGCAGTTCACCCTTCAGCCCAAGAGGAGGAGAGAGAAGTGAGGGGTCTGTCATGGGAGCAGGAGGCAGAAGACAGGAGTAAGGGGACATGTGGGGTCAGGACCCGAGCCCCTGGCTGGCAGCAGAGTGCGCAGAAAAGAGACCTACAAACAGCAGCCACTGGGCAAGATGGCCGTAGACCCACCTCCCTGCCTGACCCTAGCAGAAGGACGCACATCCGTGGGGGACTGCCTGGAGGAGGCAGCAGGGTCTGTCTGAGATGGGACCAGGCTACAGGGAGGTGTTTGGGATGGAGCTCCTGCCGCAGCCCCCCAGGCGCCCTTGACTTTCTGGCAGGTGCTGGGCCCAGACACAGGGCTGTTTGGGGTCCGCAGAGGCGGCCTGGGCGGGAAGGACCCTTCTCGGGATGGAGCCAGACGCAGGGGGTTCTCTCCGCAGCCTCGGAGCCATGTTTTAATTAGCCAAGTTCTCAGATCATTGTTTACTGCTCCCCACGCACGAAGGGTTTACTCAAAGCTGGGCCAAGTTAAAAATACCAGCGACAGGGATGTGTAGGGGCTGAGGGAGCCCCAGACATGGGCATCCCACCCTCAGGGAGGCAGGAGTAGCACCCCTGGAGGGAACCCCTCCATCCAGCTGGGGGGCAAAGGGTGGCCCCCTGCAGCCACACCAGCCCCATGCCGCCGGTGAGTGCAAGTGCGAGACCAGACCTCACGACCCTGGCGCCAAAAAGGGGTGGGGGCTCGTGTGCCGTTGGACATGGCAATGGGCTGGCCAGCAGCCCTGGCAGACGCCCTGATGGTGGGCACAGGGACAAGAAGCCTGTCAGACATTCCTGGAAGTGCTCCTGGAGGAGGTAGCCCTCAGCACGGGACGGGCACGAGTGCTGGGCATTTTGAATGAGACCCAGCATGAGGCGGGCACAGCGTGTGGCATATCTTGCTCATGGACAGATGCTGGAGGCCGGGGTGAGGAAGCAGCCTTCGTGGGACTGCATGTGGACAGGCACAAAATGGGGGTGCCCTCCCCAGGAAGGGGCTCTGTCTTGTCCAGGCCTCCCGGAGAGCTCGGGTCAACGAGTCCATGGACAGGGAGACACGGAGCCCAAACCCAGCTCCACCCCCATCCCGGAGGGAGTGTCCAGAAGGAAGGATGCCACGGGTCTTTCTGGGGACACTAGATGGCTACCTCTTGGCTGAAACTGGACTGACATCATCGTCATAAGATAGATGCCACACACAGTCCTGGTTGCCAGGCCTCAGTTTACCCACCTGATGAGAGAGAGAGAGAGAGAGAGAGAGAGCTCTCCTATCATATGGTGCCATCCATCTATACACCTCTCCATGCATCCACCATCCATCCATCCAACCATCCATCCACTAATCCATCCATCCATCCATCCAACCATCCATCCACTAATCCATCCATCCATCCATCCATCCATCCAACCATCCATCCACTAATCCATCTAACCACCCATCGTGTATTCACTCAACAAACACTTCTGGGCCCTTACTACATGGCTACGGCCCAGAGGAGGATCAGACGTGTGCTGTGGCCTCCAGAGCCTTCACCACCACCTCCCACCTCGCTCACTGATGTCTAAAGCAGAGCATGACAACTGCTGGGTCCGGAGGAGTAAATAAAATCAATACGAAAGCACTTTGAAAGTTAAAAG
Source organism: Suricata suricatta (assembly GCF_006229205.1). Taxonomy (NCBI): domain Eukaryota; kingdom Metazoa; phylum Chordata; class Mammalia; order Carnivora; family Herpestidae; genus Suricata; species Suricata suricatta. The sequence goes on along the minus strand of NC_043708.1, from coordinate 3,761,986 downwards.
CACAATGAACACACATGCTCTGCCTCCAGGGACAGTGCTTCCTGGGGCCCCGGGCCGCCAGGGGTTTTGGTCAGGTGCATGGGTGCGGGAGGGGGAATCACACAGCACCTCCGATGGCCAGACGGCCACTGGACGCGGGAATTCAATCACAGCACGCGTCCCTTTAGTGGAGGTGTCGTTCAGATCCTTGTGTGCCTCCCAGACCAGGAACTCAGGGAGGAGAGAGACCCTGTTCTCCTTCTTCAGTTACTCGCTGATGCCCTCGCCCGCTGTCTACAGGCGCTCTGCCCGTACACACCCTCCGGTCTCTCCGTCTTTAACTGCAGACACATACGTGGGCACACCCTCAGCCACGCACAGCTTTTCCCAAAGCGCAGACCTTTCCTCTTGCTCCCTTCTGGCTCACGACCACAGCGGATGGTGTCTGATGCTCACCTCCTACCGCCACAGCCCCTGCGGCCGTCCCTGTCTGCCCCAGAGGTGTCCCCTGACCCGTCCCCGTGGCGGACTTCCCAAACTCCCTCTTCACCGAAGCCACGAGGCACTGGGGGCCAAGGCCTCCCTTTCCTTCCTCCCTTCTTTTTCTCTCTGTGTCCGACGTGCCTCTCAGTTTTTGTAAAGATGGGAAGTGGAAAGCAGGGTGTTTCTGGGTGTTGAGAAAGGGACCCTGTGCTGACAGGTCAGCGCTGAACATTTGGAGTAGGGAGGGGGGATGGGGAACCGGGTGAGAGGAAGCCCCAGGCCTCGCCCCCCCATCTTCGGGACCGCCTCTCCTCTCTCATTTCACTGATTCTCTGGGTTCCTCTTCTCCCTGGCCTGACCTCCGGTCTCCACTACCCCGTCCCCGCGGCGGTCTCAGCCCCTCGCACCTCTCAGCATCTCCACCCATCCGGGCCATCGAGACCACAAGCCCTGGCCCAGGCAGAGTGAGAAGTCACAGCCGAGGAGAGTCAAGTGGGGAAACTGAGGCCCAGGAGAAGATCCCCCCAGGTCCTACCCAAATCCGGGCGCCTATCACCCAGCCCGCAGCAGGCTCACTGCCAACACGGCGCTCTCCAGACCAGAGTGGGGGCTCAGCTCATGTGGTGGGTGCAGACGCCCCCGCACCCCGGGCCCGAGAGAGCCCTGCAGCTGGGCACTGCTGCGGGTCGGTGAGGGCCGAGGGCACGGGCGCCCCAGCCAAGACACCCAGGTTCCGAGCTCTGCCCTGAAGCAGCTTTCTAGCCTCAGTTTCCCTAACTGAGATGGAGACAGTTGGGTTCAATGGTGCTCTGAGAGGAGCTCTTACTCTGGTCCTTCCGGCCTGCTCTGTGCTCCTGGCTCTGTCCCCACCGCCCCCAGCACCGGAGAGGACAGGGGCGGTGGCCGCGGACTGGGGCCTCCTCATCCACTGCCTTTGCCCCCCCTCCATCCTGGCTTCCAGTTCTGCTGATGGCTCCTCCGCCCCTCCCCCCGCAGGCCTCCAGGGTGACTGCATGCTGCTCCCCCTGCAGCTTCCCCACACCCGGCCCACAGCTCTGTAAATAGTCCTTTATTAAACCCTCCAGAACCAAACGCCTTGCTGCTAGCGCCATCTGTGTCCTGCTGGGACCCTGCCTGAATCCCGCAGGGCCTCCCCGCCCCTGGTCTCCGGGCTTACGCACACTGTCAGGCAGGAGGCCGGCCACAGAGCCCCAGGGACGGACTGCTGTAGGTGCTGGGCCGTGTTTAAGGACCTCAGGTGGTGACCGGCCTCGGCATGGCCCTTCTCAGTCCGGGTCCTGCGGCGTCACCGGCTTGGGGGTTTCAGAGGTGCGGCGGGACCAGCCCCAGAGCTCCTGGTAAGGGCAGGCGCTGGGCACAGTCTCACCTCCACGGGGTGGGGGGAGGCGGTGACTGCCCCAAAGGGAGCGAACAGGGGCCCAGGGTGCTTGAGCCTGTTCCCTCATGCACCTGCTCGCGCCCAGGCACCTTCCCCTCCTGGGCTGCCTGGCCGTGTGCGCAGGAAACACCGAGAAAGCCCACGCACGACCGACCTCCACCTTCTCTGGCTGGCGGGGAAAAACAAGCCGGTGCGGACATGCCGGGCCCCCCGCCCACGGCACGCGTGGGTCAGTCGGGCCCTTTGTGGGCTTCACACAGCGAAGGCTGCCCGAGGAGGAGAGGCAGAAGCAAGTAAAATACAATCAGAAATAATTGGCCCATCGGAGAGAGGCAGGGGCGAGGTGCTGGAAGAAACTCATCCACAGGCTGGATGGGCTTTAAAAGACCATTTCTGGGCCCCAAGGTGCCCCCACGCCTGCCAAAAGCTTCCTCATCGATTCCTTGATATGAATGTGCAATTTGGTTCCACAAATAATGAGAACCTGCCGTGTGCCTGGTTCTGAGCGTGCGGCCCTGGGAGAGCTGGGAGAAGCTTCAAGAAGGCAGACTTCCCTCCCTTCCTGCCTCCTTCCTTTCTTCTTCCTTCTTTCCCTTCCTCTGTTCTTTCCTCCTTTCCTTCCTTCTCGCCTTTCTTTCCCTTTCTTCCTTCCTCCCTTCCCTCCCTCTTTTCCTCCCTCCCTTCCTTCTTCCCTTCCTTCCTCTCTCCCTCCCTATCTTTCCTCCCTCCCACCCTCCCTCCCTCCCTCTTTTCTCCTTCTACCTTTCTTCTATGAAAAGTTAAAACAAGACTCTAGAAAACAAATCTAGAAAACCTCTGTCTGACTCCTGCTCTCCAGGACCTAGAAGGCCCCGGGGTTTTGGTGACAGTCCGGTGGCTCGGGCCAGCGTGGTGGTGGCTAGGGTGGAGGTGCAGCCGTAGTTCTGTCATGACCCCCCAGGACTTGGGCCCTGTGTGCTCAGGGGCAGGGCTGAGGGAGGAGGGGCTAGGTCTTGGCTTGGGCAAATGCAGGCCTGGACGGCCCTCGAGGAGGCCTGAGGATGACAGATGGGTGGATGTTTCGAGACTGGGGTCCCCACAACCCCTTGCGCCAGCTTTGGAGAGCAACACAGGCTGAGAGCTGGACTCCATCATGAATGTGACTGAGCAGGGAGAGGCCGGGGCGAGGAGGAAGAAGGAGAGAGAGGGAAGTTGCCCGGCCCCAGGAAACAGTCTCCTGTCCCAAATTCCACTGTCGCTGAAGCAGGAAACAGAGGCCACTGCCACAGTCCTAGCTGGTGTCTTATTCCAATGACATGAATTTCTTCTCTGGTTTGAATCTGTGGGGTCTCTGGCTGGCCCTCAAGTGCACCGTTTAGAGGAGGAACCTGGGGGCTCCCCAAAGCACTATTCGTCCTCCAGTCTCTGGGTTATCTGGCAGGGCCCCAGGCCTCAACAGTCCGGTCCCGCTTTGCCAGTGCCTTGCTGTGTGCCCTCGGGGGAGTCGCTCAGCCTCTCTGGATGCTGGCAACAAGCTCTGTGGCTAATAGAGGAGCCCTACGGATGGAGAGGGAGGAAGAAAGAACATTTTTATGCCAAGATCCAATTAAGGCTCATTGAGAAAGACCAAACTTGAGCTTGGACGCTGAGCAACGCCATGTGTCTTGGGTGGGGGGAGCCTGGGTCAGCGGGGGCTGGATGTCCCCGCCCCCCATCCCGAGCTGAAGCTTGGCGGCAAACGGCGAGGTAGGGCCTCCCGAGGCGCAGAGCGTCACCATAGGAACAGGCTCTTGGAGTGCCTGCACACAGGAGCCGGGCGGGCGCTGGGGGAGGTGGGCAGGGCGGCGGGCGACCGTGGGGGGGGCTGGCTGTGTCTCCACGCCTTCCACTCCTGGTGGCAGAACCGAGAGGCCCTGGCAAGGCGAGAGCGAGGTGGGGACGTCACCACCACCCAAGGGGCCCTCCCCCCAGGAAGGCTGGTGTGGGGGAGCCAGCGACCCCCGGGACTCAGGGGTCACAGGTAACAAGACGGTGTGACCAGACACAGCCACAGGGACTTGGCCAGTTGTTAGGACGCAGGACCTTCCACCGAGGGGCCCATGGTAACCCTCGGGGAACACTTCGTGCCTTGTTCATTTATTCATTAATTCATTTAATCCACAAACACTTCGTGAGCAGCGCTGCAGGTCCCGGGCCGCTGGGCACCGGCCTCGAAAGGTGCTGCTGGCCCCACCGGGGTCAGACTCGCGTGTGAAATCCATTGCCACCAGGTCGGAGGATGTGTCCGACGTGAACGGCGCTGCCCGGGGGGGGGGGGTCTGAGACGAGGCCAGAGGCGTGCTGGGCTCCGGTCCTGGGCCAGGA
>NC_043708.1:3751774-3757682 GCF_006229205.1 Suricata suricatta | reverse complement strand
GCGGCCCTCTGACCTCCCACCTGCCTGCTGCCTGTCCCGGGGCCCTGCTTGGGCACCTGGCAGGGCCATCCGACGCAAGCAATCCCTAACGCTTAGGATGTAGGAGCGCGGCGAAAGCATTTTTGAATATAATTGAAGGAAGATGCTAATGCCTTCTTACAAATAGGAGAATAAATATAGTACGGGAACATCTTAAATTCCTCGAGAGCTGTGTGTTTTCACATCCCTTAAACTTGACAGGTGTGCCAGGCCCAGCCAGGATACACAACTCTTTCCATAAGGCCCCAGACATGGAGACGGAGGGGTCACTTTCTTTCCATGGTCACCTCCAACACCCCTAAGCTGGAGTTAGGAGGGGCACAGGGCCGAGGCCTTCTGTTTCCGCTCCATCGCAGGGCACTTTGTTGGTGTCTCTGACGGGTTTAGGTAGCGGGGTCCTCGGGTGAAGGCGGGGAGGCGGGTGCTGCAGGGGACGCGTGGGGAGGGGCGTCCTGGCCCAGTTCCCAAGCCTCAATGCGAGTCTGGGCCAGACGCGTCCGTGGCTCGACCCCGGTATGAGAAAAGGGAGACCCCTGTTCTGGTTGTTTGCCGGGCTGAGGGAGGCCGCCATAGTTAAGGACAGTTAGAGGGCTTTCTGTCCACATGCTGAAGGCTTTGTAACCCTGTCTCCAGCCTGACCCGGCCCCAGTCTCAAGAACAGTACACTGTGGCTGCTGCGCGCACACGGACAGAGGTCTGGCCACAAGGACCCTGGCCAGCGAACTCCTACACACCTTGGGACTCTCAGTCCCGGGACCCCCACCCTCCAGGGAGCGCTCAGCCTCCCTTCCCCCACACCAGCTCCCCCTTTGGCTTACCGGCCTCCCTGGACTGGCCTCCATCTATCTCTGAGGCCTCTAAGGGCGAAGTCTCCTCAAGACCCCAGCCCCCGGCTTGGAAGTGAGGGGCCACCACTCAATTGCTGAGCACCCGGTCCCCCCCTCACCCCCAAGCGGAGCCCGGAGCACACAGTAGGAGCTCAGCCGAGTCTGAGGGGATGAAAGACGACATTTAAAAGAAGTGAGCCTCCGTTCTATGGAAAATTAACTTCTGGGAATTTCTGATGAATGAAGAATTACTGTACTTTCTGCCCAAGCCTGCATCGACAGGCTAAGTGATGAAAAGACTCCTTTCTCCTCTGGTTGCATCCCCCTCCCACCTAGGCAGGGGTGTGGTTACCTACGCAGTGTGGGGGTGGGGCGGGGAGCTGTTATTAATCCTCCTGGAGACCCCCAGAGCTCCCCACGCACACGGCATGACTCAGTGGCGCCCTTTAAGAGGGTAATTTGATTGATGACGTGGACAATTAGACTGGGGGAACGTGACATCCATGTCGATTCCAACGGCGAGAAAGGAGGCGAGAATAAACCTATTTTTGAACGCTACCATCGATGGGCGGTGGGAAACGTGGCCACGTGGGTGGGGGGAGAGGTGCGACCCCTCGGAAGCCGCGGGCCAGGCCCCTGCCCGCGGCCCTGCGCCTCCCACGGGGACACGTGTGCCCCCGCTCCCTCGCGCGCGCCGAGGCCACTCTGAGCCTGTCACGCGCCTCCCCGGGCCCCGCCACGAGGCCCGGGCACCAGGTGCGCTCCGAGGCCACCTTCCCTGCTCTCCGCCGGGCCGAGCGCCACTCCAGACTGAAGAGGCTTTTCTCTGATTGAACTTGAAACTAAGCCGCCGTGTTCGTCATGTTCATGTTCTGGAGCCTAAATGTACCCGGGTGCGCCTCTCATTTTCCTCCATCCTCCGCCCCCGGGACTCCCTCCCCTCGTCAGGAGAAAAGAGACTCTCTCTTCAAAGCTGAACTCTCTAGCTTGGGGAAAGAATGGGGACCGTGGCTGCTGGGTATCTTTTTGGTGCTTGCATGGAGCCCTCACCACCTCCCCCCACCAAGATAGCTGCTGGGCACTGCCATGCACCCACCCTGGGGAGATGCCCTTGGGGCGGTCCCAAGGTCCTCCCCAGCTTGCCCGCCCTGCCACTGCGCTTAGCAGAGAGCCAGTGCTTGGAGTCCCTGCTGCTCACTCACTGCTCACCCGGCTCAGAACCTCAGGCTTCAAGGTGCTTGCTGGTCTCTGAACCCCAGCCTTGGGATGCCCACCAGCCCTGCTTTAAGGAGGCCCTGATAAGAATTTAAATCCAAGGGCACAGTCTGGGAGAGGAGGAAAAGGCAGGCCCCGCCTTCTTGCCTGTAGCCCTCCCTAACTCAGGGGCTGTGGCCTGGTGGTGGGGAGGTCCCTGCCCCCATCCACGGTGTCCAAATTTCAGTTCTACGACTCTCATCACAAGAACTAAAGCTTTGGACGCCTGGAAGAGCTCCATCTCAGGCAGGGCGTGGGGGGGGGAGCGGCGGCGGCAGGGAAGACAGAGAAAGCATGGGGTTTGGGAGAGGGACACAGAGAGAGGGAACAGAGGCATCTGTGAGTATTTGCCGGGCCTCAGTTTCTCCGACTGGATAACGTCCCACTAGGCCCGAGCCAGTGGGGATGCAGAGACCTCCAAAAACCACAACGCGGTCGGGGCAGAAACAAAGCCCCAGGCTTTGCAGATTCTCAACTGCAGGGGAGCGCACAGCAGATGTCAAGATGGGGTGGAGGCAAAGTCCCCCCCACCCCCCACCCCTGCAGCTGCCTTGCCTCCACTGTGCATGCCCAGGACTAGCTGGTCTCCGGGCCTCCCCCACCCCCAGCTGGGCCCTGCTGGGCTTCCTTGATCAGCAATTCTGCCTTTAATCAGGTGGTCTGGTGCAGGCCGAGGGCAAAGTCAGCGTGTGGAGAGGGGAGCAGGGGTGAATGGGCGGGGGCCAGTCTGGAAAAAACTTCCGCCCGCCCCTCACAGGCCCCCTTGCTGCCCAGGTGCTGGCCTCCAGGGAGGAGAGTAAGACTCACACAGCTCCAGGCCGAAGGAAGGAGACAGGCTCCAAGCTCCTGCCTCCCGTTGCCATCCAGCCCCTCGGTGGGCAGCTCTGGCCCCGATACCTGTGTAGACCCCCAGCCACCCACGCTCTGCTGACCAGGCAGCCAAGCATTTCCTGGGGGGCGGGGGGCTGCTCGCCTCCTTTGGGAGCCCTCTGCTCTCTGGCGGGGAGGGAATGAGAGGGAGGGACCGGCACAGATGTCGGGGTGCGGGGCTTCGTCCAGACTCCTCCAGCCCTCAGGTCTTCTTGCACACAGCAGGAGTGCTGCCTTCTCCCCCAGGGACCTGGTTGGCATTTTCATGCTCTCTGTGCACAGCCTTGAAGCTTGTGACAGTCATTGGCCTCCCCTCTCCCCGCGGCTCCTAAGCTACCCTTTCTCACGGTCTTGCCTGCTGAAAAGAAATCTCCAGTCTCCTGAATTTACAAACACTTTACTGAGACCGACAGAAACCCACAGGCAGCTCCAGGCTCCTAGGTCAGGAATCGCAGAAGACTCCGCCCAGCAGTCGCCCTGCAGGGGGCTCTAAAGAGGGCCAGACCAGAACTAGTCTAGAAAGAACCAGCCCACTGGGGTGGAGACGCAGAGGCAGCTGGTGGAGGAAGGCAGGAAAGGGCCACGCCTTGTAAACACATTGGTTTTCTACTTAGGAAAACCCAAGTTCCCTCTGGGGACAGGTGCATCCCTGCCTATAGAAGAGGGGACTGGGCTCTGAGGTGATGGCTTGGGGGGGGGGGGCCCTTGGCAGGCAGGGGATGGAGCCGGGATTAGCGAGCAGGGGCCAGGCCGCCAAGGAAGTGCCCTTTCAGCCTAAGCCCCTGACATTTGGACACGAATGCCCTTGGGTAAGACTGCCCTCCGTAGGCCTCCCCCCCTTCTGAGAAGCGGGGAGGGCTGCGGTGGGAAGGGACTGAGGCTGGAAAGGGAGGGGTCTAGATGAAGGTGTAGTGATGGCCCCGTCGGTGCTCCACACAGTCCACAGTCCCGCCTGGGAGCAGGCCCTCACCCGCGCCCTCAGCCCAGAGGTCCCCCGCCCCTCTCAGTGTCTGGCTCAGAACTCAGCCCTTCCCAATCTGCCCGCTGCGTAGGATAATTTTGGAGGCTGAGGTCAGGGTCCTTGGAGGGAAGAAAGGAGTGGGGGGGAGGCTAGGGAAGGGCCATCTCCACCGGCGGCCAGTTGAACCTCCATGCCTGGCCCGCCGGCCACTCTCGGAACCCCTTGGGCCTTGGGCGACAGGCCCTTCCATCTGAACTCAAGTTCCTTCATTTGAGAAGACTCCCTGGAAGAGACGGGGGTAACGGAAAGGAAGGGGCCCAGGGTGGGTGCCTGGTCGGGGGCTGCTCCCTCCAGCCTGTCGCTCAAGTGATTCCCAGTGGCACCCCCCACCCCGACTTCTGGGTCCTCTGCAGAGAACATCAAACACCAAGGAAGAGGCACCTTCCACAGGGGGAGAGGGGTGGGGGCTTCTCTTGGCCTCTGTGGAGTCGGCCCAGAGCCCCTCCGGGGTCTCGGCGCTGGTCAGGGGCCCTCCGGCAGCTGCTTCCTTTGGGAGCACAGACTAGGGGCCTCAGTGCCCCTGTGTGCCCGAGGGCGCCCCAGGGCCTGACTTCCCACACCCATCTGGAGGATGGAGAGTATGTCCTCAAACCTGCTGCGACCCCCCAGGAGATGGTCTGAAGGCCAAGGCCCCCCACCCTAGGACCAAAGTGGCAGAGATCACACATCCCTCCGCAGTGGGGAAGGGGAGGCCGGGAAATGCGTGGGCACCCACCCCCTGCACCTGGGATCTATATGCAGATTAATTTCTGCAGAGAAAGCATAAATAAATAAATGCGCCGTCTAAAGGCCCCGACCTCCGGGTCCCCTTCCCCAGGAAGGTAAACACCTTTCCTCTCCTTCTATCACCTGTCCCCGCCCACCCCACCTTCCCTTCCCTATCTCCCCCTCCAGGGGCCTGATCAGAACGGGGGCCAGTTGGATCTGCCCAGGGAGAGCCTCCAAGTCCAGGCTGGGGGCTTTTGCCAGGAGTTCCTGGGAGGGGTGGAGGTCTGGCAAGGTCGGCATCCCCACCCCCAAAACCCCCCCGTGACTCCTCTGGAGGCCTCCCAGTGGGTCCGGAATATGTGCTGAGAGCTCACTGGGCAACTGTGTGTGTGTGTGAGTGTGTGAGCTGGTCCACATGTGTCACTGCGGGCAAAGACGGGTGTGATGGGGCTGCCGTGTGCGTTGGGTGACACTACATGTGTGTGGGGGTGAGTGTGAAACCAAGAGCCTATGCTCGGTGGGTCTGGGAGACGGCGTGTGTGCGTGTGTGTGTCTATGCCTCTCAGGCACGTGGCTGTCCACAGCATGTGAGGGTCTGTGTCTGCGTGCCCAAGGCCCTGACCGGATGCGGGCGTGTGCGTGGGTGTCTGTATGTTTACAAGGGACTTGCATGTTCAGGTGTGCACGTGGCTGGGCGCATGTTGAAGAAGGCCCAGGGTTTCATAACTGCGTGTCCCCTGGCCTCCCTGCACGCCTGTGACTGCGCATGTGGTGCTCCCGACGATTGCTACAACCCGGGTTTGCGTCGCAGCGTGTGCTGCTGGTGCAGTGCGTGTCTGCATTTCCCTGCGTCTTTAGAGCCAGGGGGTAGGGGCTATAAGGCTTTCCATCAGGGCTTCCCCGAGTGCGTGTGTTTTTCCAGCGTGTTCCACGTCCCCGGAGTGCGCATTCGTGTTTGCCGGGCCGTGTGAACCATGGCCTGCGTGCTCGGGACCTTGGCAATAAGTGTTCTGGTGTTTCTCTGCGTGTTTCTGTATTCCGAGCGCGCGCTTGCGTCTTCCTGGGGTCCGCGGCCCGGGCCCGGCTCGGTCCCCGCCACTTGTCCTAAGCGGGGCCGCCCGTGCGCGCCCGCGGGCCGTCCCGTGTACAGGACGTGTGCCCCTCGCGCGCGGGGTACCTGTGCCCGTCT
>NC_043708.1:3746141-3751674 GCF_006229205.1 Suricata suricatta | reverse complement strand
GGCCGCCCGATGCCCGCGCGCCCCGTCCCGTGCGCCCCAAGTCCGACCCGTCCCGCCTAACCCTAAGCCCCGCGCGGTGCCGCCTCGCCCTCCCCGCCGCCCGCATGCCAAGCCTCGCCCTGGGGTCTGGGGGGACAGGGGAGGTGTGGGACCCCCGCCCTGCCCTCCGCGCCCCCCGCCCCTTCCCGCCCGCAGAAGTGGCGCTCGCAGGGGTGTCTGTGCGCGGACAGAGGAGGCATGGAGAAACGAGGTGATGCCCGGGAACCCGGTTTGGAAATGCTCTGGGGTGCAACTTTGGGGTGTCGCTGCGTGTGCGTTCGGGAACAGGTCTGTGGGGGCCGCGGGGGGTGGCTGCGCCGTCGCAGCCCCGAATTCCCACCGAGGAGCCCGGCGCGAGCCCCTCCCGCGTGGCGTTTCTCTAGGTAAGGGGCTGCGACACTTCAGTCTGCAGCGGCCATCTGTCTCTGACGGGGAGAGAGTTGCCCCTTCCCGCAGTGCCCCCGCCCCCACTGCACCAGTGCTTGGGGAGGGGGGGCTGTCTGGAAAGCTGGGGCGCTCGACGAAGTAAATGCACACAGTAGGCGCCTAAGGAAGTGCCCGAATCTCTAAACAGTGTCCGAATTGCAGAAACGTGCTTGGCAAAAATCCTTGCGTCGTTTTAATAACACGAGTCTGGGGGAGGGAAACTGGGGAGATTTGACCTGCGTGCCTGGTTGGACTGGGGTGAGATTGTTTAAAAAATCGGGATGCCTTACCTGCGGGGCTGCCAGGCCAACCTGTCTGGCCTTTTCCAAAGCTGAATACCTCAAAACATGCTCCCCCCCATTTTGGCTCACTTGGCCAAGGTGAGGGTTTGGCCGAGTGCCCAGGGGTCGAATCTCTCCACTCACTGTCTCCCCAGCCCATCATTTAGCATTTGAGGTTTCGTTATGTTGAGGGGGGGGAGGAATTTAGGTGTGTAACCTGCTCCTGAGAACTAGGCAGTGTACTGTGGTCACCCCTTAACCAGGAACATGGCAGATTTTTTTTTCCTGAGTGTGTCGACGTGAGGCGCCTACTGTGTCCCGGGCCGGTGGGACCACAGAGGGTCTTTGGCTCTGTTTGGGGGAAGATGGGCTTTGTCTTGGCCTCTGGGCCTTGTGGGGTGAATGGTGTAACCTTTCTTGTGCCTCAGGAGCTGAGTGCTTCCCGGCCTGCCACCCCGAAAACGGGCTCTGCGAGGGTAACAATGTTTGCAGGTAACGGAGGGGCTCCCTGGAGGCAGCTTGTAGGAGGTCAGGGCAGAATCCTGGGACGTCATCATGTCACGCAGAAAAGGGGGGGGCCTGGCTGCGCAGGGCTGCAGCAAACAGCGCCCTCGCCCCCGCAGGAAACAGGTGGGGGGTGGCAGGAGAGAAGAGGGCAGAGGGCGGGGGGATGGGGCGACAGCCACAGCTCCTGTCTACCTCACAAGTGGGGTGTGGGGAGAGCCCCTCGCAGGGTGAGCCCACTGCAGGCCACTGCGGCAAAATGCGGTGCCCTGCCAGGCTCTGGGGGACCCCTCTGCCTGGGCCTCTGTTGAAGCTTCTCTGTGCAGACCTCTGTTATTTGCTTCCTGGGACCCGCTGGCCTGGGACTGTGCACAGGCAGACCCCCACCCCAAAGGGACCCTGGCTCCACAGAAAGCCTGAGCTCCCTCTCCACCCCACCCACTTCCTGTGTCCCCCTCTTTCTCCTCCCCCCCACCCCTCCCCATCACAGGTGCCAGCCTGGCTGGCAGGGTCCCCTGTGTGACGAATGCATGACCTTTCCCGGCTGTATTAACGGACTCTGCGTGGAACCCTGGCAGTGCATTTGTGAAGAAGGCTGGAACGGGAACCTCTGTGAAATAGGTGGGCATGTGCCCCTGCCCGCCTCACCCCCATCCCGGCCCCGGGCCCCCGCCCACCTCCTCCCATCTGCCTCCCCTCCCCCTCCCCCCCTATTCCCACGCGCCCAGGGTTCTGTATGGTAATGGTCTGTCGGTACAGCCCTGGCTGGTGCCCGGATCCTCACAGGTAGGGACTTAGTCTCGTTCTCCTTGGCACACGACACCAGCACCCAGAGGGGAGGGGGTGCTGTCGGGGTTCTGCCTGTTGAATAAAGAGTCACAAAATAAGCATACGCCACACAGAGCTCAGAGGGTGGAGACCTGGGCAACCTGTCCGGTCACTTAAACTCAGAGAGGGTAAGGACCGGGGGGTAGGGGATGTCACAGAGCTACGGCCCCAAGAAATTCGCCCAGGAGTCCGTGAGAACAAATAGGTGAACAGACCAACGACAGGGGCCAGGGAGGGGGGGAGGTGATGGGTGCTGAGGGGTGAGGGGGACGGGAGCTGAGTCAGAGCCAGTAGGACGGGGCTGGCATCTGAGGTCAGGGCAAGGGGGGCTGGCGGTCGGGGGAAGCTGAGAAGGGCAGATGGGTGTTATCTGTTGATTTCATTAATTGATGCAATCTCTGTCCTCCATTATTACCCCGAGCGACCGAGACCTGGCTGCCGCTGCGTTTTCAGGCTGCAAAATGTCCATTTGAGTCCGTTCTCATTTGGCAGAAGGGGCCCTGAAGCCGAGGAGAACTAGAGTCCTCAAAAAAAAAAAATTCCCAGCAGAGTGGGCGGCTGCCCCAGGACCTCTGCCCCTCCATCCTTGACGTTAGCAGAGACGCATGGGAGAGAGCGAGGGGCAATCGAGGCTGGAGGGTGTACAAGGCTCTGGTTAGGGGCACATGAGTGGTGGGGAGAAAAGCCAGCTAAAATCCCTTCTCCTGGCCCCGGAAATGGGGTGCTTCCCATCTGTGGCCGCTTCTAATCCCCTCCCTTGAGGAAAATTCGAGAGCGGGTCTGTGCCGTATAGCCAAGGCTCCTAGTTGAGCCCCCACCACACTGTCTCAGGGCCTTACAGCACCTCCCCCCAGACGGTGCAGGGGTCTCCCTGCTCTGACCTGCGGCTCTGATGCCCCTCAGTGCGGCACCCCCCGGGGCTGCTTTGTGACCCAGAGGTCCCCAAAGCTACCATCTTTGGTGTCTGGTTCAGGATTGCCTCTCTTGGAGTTTTCCAGACAAAATGTCCCCTCCTCACTGGGTCCACAAAGCCTCTCAGCTTGGGACGCTGGGTCTGGAGGAAAGAACCCTCCGGGTAATTGTCTGCCCTCTCCCGTTTCCCCCACCCTGTCTCTGAGGCTGTCACAGCCCCAGCTGCCCCAGGCAGAGACCTCCCCCCACGCCCGCAGCTCTCTCCTCGCCTCTGTTCAATCTACCCTCCCATCTGAGGGGTTGGGAAGACGTGGCTGCGGGGGGGAGGTAGGGGGGAGGGTGGTCGCCAAGTCTTTAGCTTAAATTCAAGATTCCTAGCGACATGGCTGCTGGGAGCAGAAGACTGGGAGCCCACTGCCGAGGCCTCGCCTGCTAGAACATTCTCGTAATGATAAATCCTCTTTATGTTTCCTACATCAAGTGGGGCTCCCAGAGGGCACCTCGCGGGCTTGGCTAGGCTGTCGGCATGGCCCACGGGCTTTCCTTTATGGGTGGATTGCTGTCACCCCGCTCCGAGGCTGCGGGTCTCTTTAAAAGAGGGAACAAATCCGCACATGAGTGGCCTCAGCATCAGGGACCGCCCCCCCAATGACTCATTCGGCCTTAACTTGACGCGTCTCTGGTTGGCCCCGGCTTTGTGTTTGGCAGGTGTAGGAACCCGAAGCTCCGGGGTCCACCAGAGACTGAGCAGGGAGAGTCCCTCTTGTACGTGGGGAAAGCGAGGCACAGGGCGGGGAAAAGCTGATCTCTGAGCGGGGCTGGAGCCCGGCATAGAAAAGGTCCCTCCTGGCCCTGCCTGCAGGCTGGGGTCTCCATCGCAGAGAGCCCCTGGCCCAGGCCCCTTTGTTCCGCTGTCCCTGGCTGGCTGAGCCCCGCATAATGAAGTGTGCACGACAAGAGGTGTAAAAAGGCGGAGGAAACTCGGCAGTGTTCATGGAAACCCGCACAGACGGGAGGACACTCGGTACTTCTCATTTCACTGCCTTCAAAAGACACAGCCTTTTTATCCCGGGCCCCGCGTCTCAGATCCGGGGCGCGGAGAGCGACCACTGGGAGGTGGAGGCAGTGCTGGGGCTAAATCAGGTTTCTGGATTCCCAACAGGAGGCTTCACATGTCTCCGTCCCCCCCCCCCAACCCCCCGCCCTCCGTGGCGGGGCTGTGAAGGGCAGCTGGTGTTTCTAACAGCTGGGCTGCACGGCTGCCCTGACTGGCAGGGACCCGAACAGGAGAGGCGGAAAGCTCATGGAGGGGAGGCAGGCAGTGGGGAGGAGCCTGTGGTGGGCGAGGGAAGGGGTCTGCGGTAAAGGTCAGGCTTCTGAACCGGAGGGGTGAGCCGGCGCGGGGACAGGGGGATGGCTTTCCTGAGTTGAGGATCAGTGAGCAGCTGTGACTTGCTGTCTCCGCCACCTAACACGGGGGAGCCCCTTCCGTCCCCTGAGCAGCTTGCTCACTGCAGAGTTTGGGGGGCTCACTACACGTGCTTGCTCAGGACTCTACTTGGTGACCGTGGGCCAGTGAGTGCCCAAGAACAGAGACATCGGGGCCGCTCACTTGGCGTCCCTGCTTTGCCAGCCAGAGGGCTCTGTCCCTGCCCCATTCGGAAAGCTCTGCTTCCAGCCCGTCCCCTCCCCCACCTCCCTGGGGGTGGCGGGGGGGGGGGTCACAAAGTCCGCTGTTCTCTCCCCACCCCAGATGTCCGGGCTTGCTCCTCCGGCCCTTGTGCCAACAATGGAACCTGCGTGAACATCGACAGTAGCCGTTATGAGTGCACCTGCGCCCCCGGGTTCTCGGGCATGACCTGCCGGGAGAAGGCCGGGCCCTGTGCGGTCAACGGGTAAATACTCTTTCTGACTCTGGGCGACCCGATGAATGCTGCTTTGATTCCTGCGTCACACCCCTCAACACCCTTTCAGCCTAGCTCAGTTGGACCTGTCACCTGACAAAAGCCAAGTAAGTGCCTGTCTGCAGGCCCGCAGAGGGGCAGGCACACCAGGATCAGGCTGCTCATGGGGGACGGTGTGAGCTCCGTACTTTCTGAAGTGACCCCCAAGGCGATGTCCTGTTCCCTTGACGCCCCCAGTCCCGGGGTGTGTGTGTGAGGGCAGACAAGGCCTGATGGCCAGAGCTGGGGACAGCAGCATGTTCGACGGGTCCCCGGGGAAGCCAGACTCCCCGAAACGCCGTGGCTGCTGTGGAGCCCCCCTTCTGCATTTTAGGGGGGTGGTTCGGGGGCACTGGCGGGCTCTGCAGCTCCGTGTTCAGGGGTGTCTTGGGGGGGATCTGGTAGGCTGAGGAGGTGAGGGGGGCTTTGGCCAGCAGGGTGGGCAGGGAGGACTAGCCATTAAGGTGGGAGCATCCAGCTCTTAGCGACCCTCCGGGGGCAGGGGCTCTGGGATTTTCAGGGCTGTGGGCAAAGCAGTCAGAAAGGGACCCTTGGTTTCTGGCAGCAAAGCACTTCCGGCCCTTATCGGGTTAGCTCCCC
>NC_043708.1:3717063-3746041 GCF_006229205.1 Suricata suricatta | reverse complement strand
CCCGGCCCCTAGGCAGCCCTCACCCCCTGAAGCGGCAACGCGGATTTCTTGTGCTTTGAGCCCCTTTCTTCCCTGGGCTCTGGCATTTATCAGACGACAAAGGGTCTCTGCTCGTTTAAAAGCACTTAGGTTAACCGCTCCGTGCTCAGCTTTGAGCACAGTTTGGGTCTGTGAGCCGCACTTGGGTGAATGGACCACGGTTAAACAGCCGCTGGACCGCGGAGGCCGCCCAGGGGCTCTTTCACTCTGAGTGTCCCTGAGGGTTTCCGGTACAATAGGCCGCAGGCTCTGTCTGCAGAAAACAACAATATGAGTAACAATAAGGGGGGGGACAGTGTGGTGAGGGGTGAAGGGAGAGGGGGAGCTAGGCCCTGCTCTGCCCAGCGGCCCCAGGGGATGGAGCCAAAGGAGGGGGCTCCCTCTGCCCCTGGGTCATCACTAACTTTGCCTCTCTCAGCCTCAGTTTCCCCGCCCGTCCACCAGTGACTAACCACCAGGCCTCTGGTCGGAGAGATGGCTTAAGAGGTGGGAGAGGAGACGGGCGTCGGTTCAGGAGGGCGTGCGTGCGTGCGTGTCCGCCCTGGGACAGCCTGACAGGGCGCCCGGCGCCTCCCTGGGCACCACCGTCCTAGCCCAGCCCCCGAGGGCCCTTTACCGTGTCCCCCTGTTGTGTCGCAGGTCCCCCTGCCAGCACGGAGGCACCTGCGTGGACGATGAGGGCTGGGCCTCCTATGCCTCCTGCCTGTGCCCCCCTGGCTTCTCAGGCAACTTCTGCGAGACCATGACCAACAGCTGCATCCCCAACCCGTGCGAGAACCAGGGCGTCTGCACCGAAATTGGGGGCGACTTCCGCTGCCGCTGCCCCGCCGGCTTCATGGACAAGACCTGCAGCCGTCCCGTGGGCAACTGCGCCGCCTTCCCGTGTCTCAACGGGGGCACCTGCCTGCAGCACGGCCAGGTGAGGCACGGGTGTCTGTGCAAACCCGAGTTCACGGGCCCTACCTGCGGCCGGAAGCGCGCGCTGGGCCCCCTGCATGTCACCCGTCTGCCCAGCGGGTACGGGCTGACCCACCGCCTCGCCCCCGGGGTGCACGCGCTGCCGGTCTCGCAGCCGGAGCACGGCGTCCTGAAGGTATCTATGAAGAAACTCAACAAGAGCGCTCCCCTCCTTTCCGGGGGCCAGGCCATCTGCTTCGCGGTCCTGGGTGTGCTGACCAGTCTGGTGGTGCTGGGCACGGTGGGCATCCTCTTCCTCAACAAGTGCGAGACCTGGGTGTCCAACCTGCGCTACAACCGCACGCTGTGCAAGAAGAGGAAACTTCTCCTGCGTTACAACAGCGGCGAGGACCTGGCCGTCAACATCACCCTCCCGGAGAAGATCGGCATGGCCACCTTCAGCAAGGAGGCGGGCGAAGAAGACATCTAAGCAGCGTCCCCACCGGCCCCCCTGTGCTCTCGGGCCCCCGCACAGCTCACTATCTGCGGTCTGTCCTCCTCTTTGTGGTGGAGTTTGCTGTACTCTGTGTCGAATCTGGTGAACGCTACGCTTCCATATATTACCTTTGTGTTGCCGTGTGACAAATCGACCCTCTTTCTCTCTCTTAATGCATGATCGAAAATAATAACACGAGTTTCATCTTTAAACGAGTAAATAGAAATTAAGTATGTTATTCTAAACTCTAAACTTAACATAAAATCAAAAAAGACCAAAAAAAAACAAGGCAACAGTACCAGGACGGGGCGCCGACGCCCCTCTCCGGGGGGGGACTCGGCCCCCGTCCTCGTGAAACCACTCGAGTGTCGTGCATGACCACCCACTGTGACAAAGGCAAAAATCTCGTCCGTTCGTTAATGTTCACACGCCACATCCAACGTGCACTCACATCAAGTCCAACAACCGCAACCCTTAGATATTTCGGATTGATTTGAGATTTTGCGGAGTGCCTCGGTCGTGTGTCAGACAGACAGAGAGAGAGAGAGCGAGCGAGCCCCGGGTTGACTGCTGGGGGCGAGGGACGGGGCCAGGACCCCGTCCCAGCCCTGCCACTAACTCGCTGTGTGATCCTTGGCGAGCCTCCGGTCCCCGCCCCGGGCCCACCTTCTGCCCCAATCTAGGGAGGGGCTTGAATGCAGTGACCATCCAGATTCTCTCTGGCTCTAGAACTCTGAATTAGGAACGAGGGGAGATGAGCCAAACCGGTTCCTGGCCGTAGAAATTAGGATCTGATGGAGACTGAAGTCCCATCCCAGGACCCATAGGCTTTGGCCTATCCTGGATGCAAACTTGATGCACTGAGATTGATCGCAGCTGCCTTTCTTGAAGTGGGGGGCGGGGGGGGGAGAGCGGAGGGGGGCCTCCTGGTCCGCTTTCCATCTGGAAATGATTGGCCCCCGCTTTGAGTCACAAAATGCAGTCTGGAGTTGCCACTTGGGCAGCCCCCCCGCCCTCCCAAGCCCAGCACCTTACCTGCCTCCTACCCTGTAGATTAGATGGTCCCTTGAAATTTAAATGCACCTTAAACCGCAAGTGCCCCTGGCAAATCTGAGCAGCAACACCGCCCTCACCAAGGTTTTCACAGAGTTTCGTGGAAATTGACGCTTGGGGGGCGTTTTTTCTAGTTCTGTGGTCAAAGGTACCTGACCTTGTCTACACAGCTATGGATTTAATTTGTGTTGCTGAGTTAATAACTCAGATCTTGAAAGACCTAGCCAGCTTCTGAATTATAAATTTGACTTTTTTTTTTAAAAGAGTGTCTATTTTTTTTGCAAAAACAGAAAGAAATGGGACAGAGCTCTGTTTGACTTTCCAGCTCTAGGGTTGGACAGCCAAACAGCCCTTGGGTACCAGTGAGAAATATTTTGCTTCTTAAATTATTTGGACAGGAAGCTATACTCTTAGCTTTATTGCGTATTACCTGCCGCGTTTGCCTAGCTCCAAGTATTTACTTCCAAGTCATCATCACCTTGTTCTTGGCCATTCAGATCACCGCACGCACGTGGACATGCGCCACCGTCATCACAGCCAGCGACATCACTGTCAGCCGCGACCACTGTCCCAAATCCTTCGTCATGGCCCCGAGCCCCCGCCACCCCCTCCCACCTCCAGACTCCGACAGCCCTCACCCCACTTCCCTCCAACCCCACGTCATTCGCTCATCACCTCATCCCATTCTGAGTTCGTTGTGAGAGATTAAAAAACTAAAAAAGACAAAAAATACGAACCGTTGGCCTGTGCCAGGTGGGCGTCTGGCACCCCGCCTGGCCTCTCTCGCGTAAGACCTTGACCGAGTCTGCTAACTGTTCAGTTTCCCCAAACACGAAATTCCGAGATTGGCCAAAGCAACCCACTTCTCTTGGTCCACTCTTTCCATCTCGATGCTGTCGAGCGCAGCCTGGTCCCACCCCCCCTCGCCCTGGCCCGGGGTCAAGGGAGGGTGTCCCACTGTCCTCGACCAGCAAATCACTGATTCACCCACTCATCCACCACGCATTCGATCAGGAAGCATTTCGGACCCCTGCTGCGTGCAAGGCCGTGTTCGGGGAGCTGGACACGGGGCAGTCTGGGGGGGCGCGGGCACCCCGGGGTTCCCCGCAAGCCCGGCAGTGCAGGAAGAGACGCCGTGGGAGCGGAGCGTCCTGAGCGGACGCCTCCTTGACAGCCTGACCATCTTACCTTCCCACGAGACAAACTAAGACCAGCACACGACGAGGCCGTCCCGCCCAAATTCCACAGCGCCCACTCGCGCCCATCCCGCGAGATCAGAACAGTGTCCGCAGCCCCGACACGGTCTTCACGTCATGCAGAAGTGGTGCCTTCCATCCTCTATGGGGTAACCAGATTCTGCTGAGAGTGTGCGGACCCTTGGCTGCCCAAGCACGCCTCGGCTGTGTTTGGAGTAGTGTGTAGTTTACGCAAGGAACGGACAAGCTCAAAGACAGCTGTCAGAGACGCGATCACCGATTCGGTCCCAAAATGCAGAGAGAGGAGGAGGCGTCACCGTCTCTCTGTAACTAAAAGAGAAATTTCAAAAATGTCGATGACGCTCTTTTTAGCTTTTCCGTTTTATTATCCCAGACGAGCAAAAAATTTTGTTTATTGAAAAATAAACAAAACTAAGGGCTACTGGCGTGTTTCTTTGATTTCTTGTGCGTCCGGCTCCCGCAGTCCCTGCCCGCTGGTGGCCTTAGCCCCTGGCAAGGGGGAGTCAGAGGCCCAGACTTCGGAGGGCACTGCGCTGGCCCTATCCAGCGCTTCCCACGTGGCGAGGAGACCTACAGGCTAAGAGACGTGCCCGTCCAGCCCCTTCCAGATACACTCCGGGTGCTTGGAGCCTGGGAATTTCCTGCCCGGTCGGCCCCACCCCGAGGGCCTGCACAGGCCTCTCCCCTGCGCCTGTTTCTGACAGTGGCTGTTTGTGGGTGGTGTGACTGGAGCCAGAGCTCCAGGGAGAGGGGCCGAGGGGCCAGGGGTCAGTGCGTGAGCGCGCCAGGCCCTCGCTCCCATATGCACCAGGCCCCGGCCCAGAGTTGCCAGGGGTTTGAGAATGCCACCCTGTCCTGGTCCTTCTAGAGCTCAGCAAAGGTGGGACTCACCCAGGTGAGGGAGTAGAACATTCTGTTGGATACTGAGGGGCCTCGGAGCTTCTAGACGTTGGCACGTCGGCCTAGGAGCCCCGTGTATATTCCTGACTTGGGCCCCACATGCACTGGGAGGGACATGTCTCTGTTCCAGGCCTGGCCCGGGTCACGGGTTTGCACCCCCAGCTCAGCAGAGATGCCCCTCTGAGTCCCTGAGTCGTGCCTGACGATTCACGTGCCTGACCACCCACTCGAGAGGGGCCGGCCGGACCCCTCCCCCTGGACACATGAACTTCGGTCACAGGAGGTGGCCCTGGGGTGGGGCCCCTTCCCCACTCCTTCGCAACCCAGGGCTGTCCTCCTGGCAGAAGCCACTGCCACCGCCCACTTAGCTATCCAGCCAGGACCCGGGTGTCCGAGCTCCCCCTCCTCCACTCTGTGCTGCTCTGTGCTCAGCTGGTGTGTGGGGACCCCGTCAAGGCCAGGGACACATAAGGGGGACAGAGAGGGGCCACAGCCTCAGAGATGATGCCGTTCTGAAAACTATAAGAAAGAAAATAAGAGGAAAAGGTTGAAGTAACAAATGTAGAAACTTCTCTTTTTTTTATTTTTTTATGTTTTTAATTTATTTTTGAGAGACAGAGAGAGACAGTGTGAGCAGGGGAGGGTCAGAGAGAGAGGGAGATTCAGTATCCAAAGCAGGCTCCAGGCTCCGAGCTGCTGTCAGCACAGAGCCTGACGTGGGGCTTGAACCCACAATCTGTGAGATCATGACCTGAGCCGAAGCCAGACGCTTAACCAACTGGGCCACCCAGGTGCCCCGCAAATGTAGAAACTTCTAAGAAAGGGATGAATTTCCCATGAAAATAGTTATTAACCAAATGTGGTCAGCGGGAATAGACCTACCATCTGGGAGAAGCTGTTAACCTTCCTCCAGATCTAGAATATTCGACCCTTTGACCGAACAGGAGGCGCCCAGGCAGAGACAGGGTTCTGGAGCGAGATGGAAAAGAGAATAAGAAGACTTTTCAGGTCTTTTTCAAAGTCAGGAGAACCCCAAACGCTAAAACCTGCTGAAGGTAATGAAAGGAAAGTCACTGTCCTCTCTCAGAGAGACAACAGTCCTCAATAAAATAACAAATCAAAAACAGGCAAATGTTTTTTAAAAAATCAGGACCGAGGAGAACATTTTCCGGGAAAGCAAATGTAATTTACTGTTAGAAAATGTACTCACAGGCAGCGACCCCCGGGGGGGCGGGGGGGGGGGCCGGGAGGCACGGAACCACCGCGGATCCCGTTAGCCACACCGGGGTCAGCGGGGCGACCTGGCGAAGAAACCCAGACAGAAGATCCCAGAGGGAGGCTGAACAAGGGAGTCTGGGCCGGGAACTGGGTGCTGCAGGGGTGAGGCGTGCCGAGGGCCCAAGAATTGAGTAGGCCCAGAAGTGGTGGTGGGGTGAGCGTGGGCAACATGCGGCCGGAGGGCCTGTGGGTGCAAGGGGTCCCTGTGCAGTGCCCCAGGGGCGGAGCCCGCCGAGGAAGACGCCCCGTGAACTCCAAGTGCAGGGAGGCCCCCAGAGCTGCTTGTGGGCAGCAGGGGGCTCGCGACTTCCTGCGGGCCGTGAGGAGGGGGCGCAGCGGGACGGGGAATGGGGAGGGGCCGGGCCCCCGGCACGGAGCAGCTGGCAGGGCAGGCCCAGGTGGGCGCTGGGTGCCCTCACAAGCCATGGGTCTGGGGCCCCGGCTGCGGGTCCCGCCCTGCTCCGGACGTCAGGCCCCGGGGCTTTCTTGCCTTCAGCCACGCTCTCCCCCTGCTGAAGAAGAAAGCATTCGCCCCGCGTTTCCCACCCAGGACCCTCAGTAGTTCGCAGGAGGGAGGGGGTGAAGACCCAGCCCCAGGGTGGGTCGGTGGGTCGGGGACTCCCAGCTGACCCGGAAGTACTGAGCCCTGGTTTGAAGCGTGTTTGGCCCCGGGTGTGGTTGTAACTATGGACAAGATTTCAGTCCAAAAACTAGCTAAACACACACACACACAGATATAATACCAATTCAAAGAAATCAATGCCAAAAGGAATTGGATAAAATACATTCCTGATTTTTTTAAAATCTAAGCAAACTAGGAAAAAGTACATATATCCTTAATGTCACAAAGAATGTCTATCTTCACCAACATGCAGTATCCATCCTACTGGTTATTAAAGTGAGGGCAGGGGCGCCTGGGTGGCTCAGTCGGTTAAGCCTCCGGCTTCGGCTCAGGTCAGATCTCACGTTCGTGGGTTTGAGCCCCATGTCAGGCTCTGTGCTGACAGCTAGCTCAGAGCCTGGAGCCTGCTTCCGGTTCTGTGTCTCCTTCTCTCTCTGCCCCTCCCCCTCTCATGCTCTATCTCTCTCTGTATCAAAAATAAATAAAACATTAAAAAAAAATCTTAAAAAAAAAAGTCGAGGGCAGGTCAGGCTGCACATCATGCAGCAGTAACGGGCTCTGGTTTCCGTGTGGCTCTGTCCTCAAGCCATCGATTGCCTTCATTTTCACTTCCTCGTCTGCAAAGGAGCAGCGCCTCGGTCGGCTCGGACAACCGGAGCAAAACCCCATAGACCTTTGGCTCACACAACAGATGCTTATCTGTTCCGGGGCGGTTGGGTGCTGGCGCAGGCCCTCTTCCTGGCTTGCACATGGCTGCCTTCTTGCTGCGTCCTCACATGGCGGAGAGAGAGCGCAACCTCTCTGGTCTCTTCTTACAAGGACACTAATCCCATCCTGAGGACCCTCGTGACCTTAGTTACCTCCCAAAGGCTCCAACTGCAGATGTCATCACACTGGGGACTTAAGCTTCAACACAGGGGCTCTGCTGGGGGCTGGGGGGGACACAACACAGTTGCAGCAAATCGGTAAGGACAGCAATTCTTACCACTAATGTTCTAGAACTTCTAGCCAATGAACTAGACAAGAAAAACCAAAAAAACCCAATGAGGTATGCCTATTAGAAAGTGGATTAAATGGTTTTTAAAAATTTTTAATATTTATTTACTTTTGAGAGAGAGAGAGAGAGAGAGAGAGAGAGAGAGTGTGGAGGAGGGGCAGAGAGAGAGAAGGAGACGCAGAATCTGAAGCAGGCCCCAGGCTCTGAGCTGTCAGCACAGAGCCCAATGTGGGGCTCAAACCCAAACGGTGAGATCATGACCTGAGCCGGTCAGATGCTTAACCAACTGAGCCCCCCAAGCGTCCCTTGATTTTTTTTTTTTAAAGTAGGCTTCACACCCAGCACAGAGCTCAAGGCAGAGCTTGAACTCACAACCCTGAGGTCAAGAGTTGGATGCTTAACTGAGTCACCCAGATGCCCCTTGATTATTAACGTCTGCCATAAAACTCAAGAGAATGAGCTGAAGGTGACACGGAAGTTGGCAAGACAGCACACATACCCTACAGAGACGGAAGCCTGCGTATCCAAAGGATTCAAGACCCCGATGTTATAAAGATGCTAATTAGTCCCCAAAATTAATGGATAAGTTTAATGCTACTTATTAGTATTAGATCGCTAGACGCTACGGTCCTAAAGTCGATTTGAAAATAGTGAAGAGCTAAGAAAACCCAAAGAAGAACCCATGAAGGGCCGGTCACACAGCCGGGTATTATTACAACAGAAAGCCGCGGGAATTAAAACAGCGTGTCGGGCACAGAGCAAATGCAGGGCACTGGCTGCCCGAACAGGGGACGGACCGGGCCCACAGGAATGTCAGCGTGGTGGGAAGCCAGCCCTCAGCCTCATCTCCTTGCTTCCAAATTCAGAGACAGAGACAAAAGATGAACTAGGTCAAAGTTCACACCCGAGGACAACTTCGCCCCTCAGGAGACGTTTGACAGTGTTTTGGGGCCTTTTTCTCATTGTCGAAACTGGACGGGTGTTACTGGTATCTAATGGGTGGCCACCGGGGATGCTAACCAGCCTACAGAGACGAGGCGGCCCTGAGACCAAGAACTATTTGGTCCCAAATGCTGACCGCGCCCTCGGGGAGAAATCCTGGGCTCGGGTGATGGGGCGGGGACCAAAGGACCAGAAACAAAAGAACATTCTATAGCAGCGCGCTGTGGAGTGTTTCATGCCCCAGCTCTGCTGAGCTGCAGCTGACGTGCAATGTGATGATCCGATGCGTGTATACATTGCAAAGTCATTGCCACGATGAGGTTAGTTAGCACCGCCTTCACTTCCCCTAATGACCATTTTGTTGAGTTGTGGCGATACACTTAAGATCTACTCTCCAGGGGCGCCTGGGTGGCTCAGTCGGTTAAGCGTCCGACTTCTGCTCAGGTCATGATCTCACAGTCTGTGGGTTCGAGCCCCGGGTAGGCCTCTGTGCTGACAGCTCAGAGCTTGTAGCGGGTCTTCGGATTCTGTATTTTTCCTCTCTCTCTGACCCTCCCCTGCTCACTCTGTCTCAGTCTGTCTTTCAAAAATAAATTAAAAATTAACAAAACAAAACAAAGGTGCAACACGGTATCCTTACCCGTATTCAGCGTGCCGTCCCTGAGCTCCCCGGACCTACCCACCTCAGCATGGGAAGTTCGTACCCTTTGACCAGCACCTCCCCGATTCCCCCCCCACCCCCCCATATCACCATCTGCTCCCTGGTTCTGTGACTTCCACCTCTTTATTTTCCACATGTCGTGAGATCACACAGTGTTTATCTTTTTCTTGTTGCACTTAGTCCAATGCTCTCGAGATTCACCTATGTTTTCACAAACGACTTCCTTCTTTTTTATGGCTGAATAAGATTCCACTGTGAGTGTATTTGTGTGTGTGCGTGTGTGCACGCGCATGTATAACATTTTCTTTATTCATCTGTCGGTAGATACATCTGTTCTTTCCATGTTTTCACTATCGTAAATAATTGTGCAATGATTTTATTTCTTTGGATATACAGACATACCTCAGAGACATCGTGCGCTTGGTTCCAGACCACCACAATAAGGCAAAAGCTGGGGCATCCGGGTGGCTCAAGTCGGTTAAGCATCCAACTTTTTAAAAAAAAAGTTTTTTAAAATATATATTTATTTTTGAAAGACAGAGAGAGACAGAGCACAGAGGGGTGGGGGTAGACACAGAATCTGAAGCAGGCTCCAGGCTCTGAGCTGTCAGCACAGAGCCCACCATGGGGCTCGAACCCATGAACCATGAGATCATGACCTGAGCCGAAGTAGAATGTCTAACTGACTAAGCCATCCAGGCGCCCCAATAAGCATCCAACTCTTGATCTTGGCTCAGGTCATGATCTCATGGTTCATGGGTTCAAGACCTGCATCGAGCTCTGTGCTAACAGAGTCTGCTTGGGATTCTCTCTCTCCCTCTCTCTCTGCCCTTCCCCTGCTCACTTTCTCTGTCTCTCTCTCAGAATAAATAAATAAGCAAACTTTAAAAAAAGGCAAATGTTGGGGTGCCTGGATGGCTCAGTCAGTTAAGTGTCTGACTTCAGCTCAGTTCATGATCTCACGGTTCGTGGGTTAGAGGCCCGCATCAGGCTCTGGGCTGACAGCTCAGAGCCTGGAGCCTAGTTCTGATTCTGGTCTCCCTACTCCACTTGTGCTGTCTCCATCTCTCAAAAAATGAATAAACATTAAAAAAAGTTTTTAGGGTTGCCTGGGTGGCTCAGGTCACAATCTCACAGTTTGTAGGTTCAAGCCCTGCATCGGGCTCTGTGCTGACAGCTAGCTCAGAGCCTGGAGCTGCTTCAGATTCTGTCTCTTTCTCTCTCTGACCCTCCCCTGCTCATGCTGTCTCTCCCTCCCTCTAAAAAATAAATAAAACATTAACATTTTTTGAAAAATTTTTTAAAAAGGCAAATGTTGCATTAAACTAGTCAATGTATTTTTTGTTTCCCCATTGCATTTTTTTTTTTGGCCATGCAGTTTAATTATGGTTCAGAAAAAAATTGAGTGAATCACTTTCTCTGAAAAAACACACTGACTGTGTGTAAGCTGCTGTTATTTGGGGTGGAGGGGGCTGGTAAGCTCTTGCCCTATTTTCTATTCTGAAAACCATAAAAAGCCCCTGGTCCCATCTGATCATGCAGAGATGCACGTACCCCAAAGGGCCGAGAATAAATACAAGAAAGGCAAAGACTGCAAAGCGAAAGGCATGCAACAGGCTCTTAGAGAAAGCCTTGGAAATAACCTCAAGTGGCAACAGGGAACATTTGGCTGGAACCTCAGATCCTCTCCAGTCATTCTTGTCGTTTGCTCCGGGTTTAAGGGAGCGCGTGAACTCCGTGGGATCGAGATCGCCCTTGTGTCCGGAGGCGCTTCTCGGTGCGGCTCAGTCACCTCCGCGCCTCCCGCATTGTCGCCAGCTCTCAGGTGCTCTTCCTGGCTGGTGCCAGCTGCTTCTTCATCAAAGCACGCGAGGCCGTTTCTGAGGACATCTTCCGGCTCTGTGCCATTTAACTTTTCACCCAGCACCTGAGAAACATAGTGACGGGCATGAGCTCGGAGCCTCGGTCATCGTGGAGTCCACATACTCAGCAGCTGGGTCTGTCCCCAGGGAGGCAAGCATATCATGCAAACTCTTGTCAAAATGCCAACAGAGCTAGAACAAACGATCCTAAACTGTGTAGGGAACCACGAAAGACCTCAAACCGCTGAAGCAATCTTGGAAAACAAAACTGGAGGTATCACAGTTCTGGATTTCAAGTTATATTACAAAGCAGTAGCAATAAAAACAGTATGGTGTGGGCATAAAAATAGACACGTAGCTCAGTGGAATAGAACAGAAAACCCAGAAACACAGGTATATGCTCATTAATCTTCGACAAAGCAGGAAAGAATATGCAATGGGGGAAAGAGCGTCTCTTCAACAAATGCTGTTGGGAAAACTGGACAGCGACATGCAGAACGGAAGTGGACCACTTTCCTACATGGTGCACAAAAAGAGACTCAAAATGGAGGAAAGACCTAAATGTGAGCCTTGAAACCATAACAATCGTAGAGGAGAGCCTATGCAGCAGTTTCTCTGACAGCGGCTGTGGCAACATTTTTCCAGTTATGTCTCCTGAGGCAAGGGCGAGGAAGGCAAAAGTAAACCAGTGGGGCCTCATCAAAATAAAAGGCTTCTGCACAGTGAAGGAAACAATCAACAGAATTGAAAGGCAACCCACCAAATGGGAGCAGATATTTGCAAATGGCATTCCCAATAAAGAGTTGGTATCCAAAATATGTAAAGAACCGATACAACCCAATACCCCCAAAACAAAGACTCCAATTAAAAATGGGCAGAAGGCATGAAGATATTGCTCCAAAGGACATCCAGACAGCCAACAGACACGTGGAAAGCTCATCATCACTCGTCACCAGGGAAAAGCAAATCAAAACCACAATGAGATATCGCCTCACACCTGTCAGAATGGCCAAAATCAACAACACAAGAAACACAGGTGTTGGTGAGGATGTGGAGAAAGGGGACCCCTTGTGCACTTCGGGTGGGAATGTGAGCTGGTGCAGCCGCTCTGGAAAACAGTATGGAGGCGCACCTGGGTGGCTCAGTCGGTTAAACCCCCAACTTCAGCTCAGGTCATGATCTCATGGTTTGTGGGTTCAGGCCCTGCATTGGGCTCTGTGCTGACAGCTCAGAGCCTGGAGCCTGTCTTTGGATTCTGTGTCTCCCTGTCTCTCTGCTCCTCCTCCTCTCATGCTCTGTCTCTCTCTGTCTCAAAAATAAATAAATAAACCTCAAAAAATACAATGGCCGAGATAAGGAAGCAGCACAAGCATCCATTGGCTGATGAATGGAGAAAGAAGATGTGGTCTACATAGACAATGGAGTGTCACTCAGTCATAAAAGAGAATGAAATCTCGCCATTTACTACAACATGGATGGACGTAAAGAGTATAAGGCTAAGCAAAATAAATCAGTCAGGCACAGATAAATACTGCATGATTTCACTTGTATGTGGAGTTTAAGGGAAAATGAAACACAAATGAGCAAAGGCAGGGGGAGAGAGAGAGAGAGAGGAGAGAGAGCGGCCAACCAAGTGACAGATTCGTAACTACAGAGAGCACACTGGGGATTGACCAGTGCACTTAACACGATGGGAAAACCATGCAACGAGGGACTGAGCCCAGCTGGCCAGGGTGACCCCAACCAGGAGTGCCTCACCTGCACCAACACGCCAGGCATGTCGCCCATCTTGCTTGTCACCTCTGTCACTGCGTGGCAGTTGGCAACCCCGAGGAGCAGGTGTGAGAGTGGGACTTCTTCCATTGCCCCGGGGTTCCGGGACATCACTGGGGCACAAGGGTGTGAGGGGCCCGTACACTTCCCTCCTGCACTCCACCCATCACTGCACACTCAGCGACTACCTTTATTTCCTTACCCCTGTGGAATAAGACATTGTCATTGAACCCCAGTACAGAGGCTTCTTCTCTACTCTCCCCCAATA
Organism: Suricata suricatta; assembly: GCF_006229205.1. NCBI lineage: Eukaryota > Metazoa > Chordata > Mammalia > Carnivora > Herpestidae > Suricata > Suricata suricatta. The sequence continues at coordinate 3,733,036 of NC_043708.1, read as the reverse complement.
TAGAACTATAGGTATGTTTTCCGTGGTTCCCCTCCCACTCAAAATAAAGTGATTAAAAATAGGGGCACCTGGATGGCTTAGTATGTAGAGCATCCAACTCTGGATCTCAGGTCTTGATCTTAGAGTCATGAGTTCAAGCCCTGCATTGGGCATGGAGCCCACTTAAAGAAAAGAAAAGAAGAGAAGAGAAGAGGAGAGGAGAGGAGAGGAGAGGAGAGGAGAGGAGAGGAGAGGAGAGGAGAGGGAAGGGAAGGGAAGGGAAGGGAAGGGAAGGGAAGGGAAGGGAAGGGAAGGGAAGGGAAGGAGAAAAAAAAAGAGAAAAGGGAAAAAAATCAAAGAAAAGAGAAGAAATAAAAAAATAAATAAAATTTAAAAAGAAACAAGAGTGCCTGGTTGGCTCAATTGGTTAAGTGTCTGACTTCGGCTCAGGTCATGATCTCACAGTTTATGGGTTCAAGCCCTGCATAGGGCTCTGTTCTGGCAGCTCAGAGCCTGGAGCCTACTTCAGATTCTGTGTCTCCCTCTCTCTGCTCCTCCCCTGCTCATGCTTGCGTGCTCTCTCTCTCTCTCTCTCTCAAAAATAAAATAAAAAACATTAAACATTTTTTCAATAAAGAAAAAAGGCTGTTTCCTGCTTTCTCCTCAAGGGTTTTAATGGTTTTCTGTCTCACATTCAGGTCCTTGAGCCATTTTGAGTTGACTTTTGTGTATGGTGTAAGAAAGTGGTCTAGTTTCATTCTTCTGCATGTTGCTGTCCAGGTCTCCCAGCACCACCTGCTAAAGAGGCAGTCTTTTTTCCGTCGGATACTCTTTCCTGCTTTGTCAAAAATTAATTGGCCGTACATTTGTGGGCCCAGCTCTGGGTTCTCTATTCTATTCCATTGGTCTATGTGTCTGTTTTTGTGCCAATACCTTACCGTCTTGATGATGACAGCTTTGGGGTAGAGGCTAAAGTCTGGGATCGTGATGCCTCCTGTTTTGGTTTTCTTCTTCAATATTACTTTGGCTATTCAGGGTCTTTTGTGGTTCCATATGAATTTTAAGATAGTTTGTTCTAGCTTTGAGAAGAATGCTGATGCAACTTTGATGGGGATGGCATTGAGTGTGTAGATTGCTTTGGGTAGTAATGACATTCCCACAATGTTTGTTCTTCTGAGCCATGAGCACGGAATGTTTTCCCATTTCTCTGTGTCTTCTTCAATTTCTTTCATAAGCTTTCTATAGTTTTCATCATACAGCTCTTTTATACCTTTGGTTAGGTTTATTCCTCAGTTTATGTTTTCTTATGCAATTGTGAATGGGATCAGTTCCTTGATTTCTCTTTCTGTTGCTTCATTATTGGTGTATAAAAATGCAACTGATTTCTGTACACTGATTTTGTACCCTGCGACTTTGCTGAATTCACGGATCAGTTCTAGTAGATTTTTCAGAGTGGCTAAAATGAACAAATCAGGAGACTACAGATGCTGGCGAGGATGTGGAGACACAGGCACCCTCCTACACTGTTGGTGGGAATGTAAACTGGTGCAGCCGCTCTGGAAAACAGTGTGGAGGTTCCTCAAAAAAACTATCAATAGAACTCCCCAATGATCCAGCAATAGCACTACTGGGGATTTACCCAAGGGACACAGAAGTGCTGATGCACAGGAGCACATGTACCCCAATGTTCATAGCAGCACTTTCTACAATAGCCAAATCATGGAAAGAGCCTAAATGTCCATCAACTGATGAATGGATCAAGAAGATGTGGTTTATATAAACAATGGAGTACTACATGGCCATGAGAAAGAATGAAATCTGGCCATTGGTAGCAACGTGGATGGACCTCGAGGGTGTCATGCTAAGCGAAATAAGTCAGGCGGAGAAGGACAGATACCATATGTGTTCACTCATAGGTCTAACAGGAGAAACTTAACAGAGGACCATGGGGGAGGGGAAGGGGAAAACATTGTTGGAGAGAGGGAGGGAGGCAAACCGTGAGAGACTCTTGAATACTGAGAACAAACTGAGGGCTGATGGGGGAGGGGGAAGGGGAAGGGGGTGATGGACATGGAGGAGGCACTTGTGGGATGAGCACTGGGTGTTACATGGAAACCCACTTGACAGTAAACTATATTAAAAAAATGAATAAATAAAAATAGAAATGTGGTAATGACTAAATTATCCTTAGGACTCTGTATAAACTCTATAATGTTCTTGATATTAAAAACAGCATATTTGTCACAGACATTTAGCTAACATCTTAACAATTGAACATGCATATATGTTGCTTAGATACATGTAATTACTGTAAACATCTGTATGATCTGGGATTTTGCTTTTATTTTGAAATTGGAGCTTTCATGTTTACAAGTTCATTAAAAACTAAATTGTTTCTCTAAGAGAAATAAGCTTCCTAGGGAAAAAAAAATGTTATGTTTACACTGAATTGTAGTCTGGTGAGTGTGTAAGGGGATCACGGCTAAAAAAGCAACGCACGTGCCTTAATTTTAAAAACTACCTCGTTGCTAAAAACGCTAATCGTCCTCTGAGCCCCGCCAGTCGTCACCTTGCCGGTGGGGGGGCCGCCCCGACGGCTCAGGCTGCTGGTGGGCAGGTGGGCGGAGGCTGGGGCGGGGCGACCTCCGGAAACGGGACACAGTGATGTCTGCCGCGGGGGCTCCGTCGGGAACGACGTCTCCGTCGCCCGCGGTGCCGTCGAGCATCCTGCCCCCGCAGCACCGCGGGAGTCCGTCCCTCAGGCCCGGGCGCGCCCAGCCGAGTTTGTGCGGCGTCGGTCGGCGTCCACGAGCGTCGCGGCGTCTCCGTCTCCGCCCGCAGCAGGTTCCGCCTCGGAGTCACGCGCTGCTCCAGGGATCGGAACCCCGCGGTCCGTCCCGGGCCTCCTGTGCGGTCCCGCCACGTCCGCAGGGACTTCCTGGGGTCTGGGAGCTGGAAGCACCTCCTCCAGACCCCCGGTCGCATTTTGAGCTCTTCCCACGACCCACGAATGTTCTTTTTTTTTTTTTATGTTTACTTTTGGAGAAAGAGAGAGAGTGGGGGAGGAGCAGAGAGATAGGGGCTCAGAGGTTCCAAAGCGGGCTCTGCGCTGACAGCAGTGAGTCCGATGTGGGGCTCGAACTCCCCAACCGGGAGATCATGACCTGAGCCCAAATCAAGAGTAGGCACTTAACCGACGGAACCACCCAGGCGCCCCTGACATGCGTTTCTTAATGATAAGACTCGAAAATCAAAACACCGCCTTGACCCGCGGCTGCAGGACGGACACTATGCTCTCCTCGCCCGTCTCCGCCAGAGCTCTGGGGCGCCCGGGGACGTTGTGAACGGCCAGGAATGCACTGGAAGAAATCTCTTTTCTGAGCAGCAGGTCTAAACAGTGGGCCTCAAACATTCAGCAAACCGTGTTGTGAACAGACGTGTGGTCACCCAGGCCGCGCGGGCCCATCGATGGCGCACAGGCAGAGCACAGGGTGATTTCAAGGCCCAGGACATTCAGGCTGTACGTGAGCACTGGCTTCCCCTCAGGGTCACCGGCTGCGCTCACCCCAGCAGGGGGCCAGCCGGTCCTTGGAAGCTCTGAGGCCCGTCTGCTCCTGATGGAAGGCTCTGTCGTCTACACTGAAAACGTGTCGCTTAGTGGAGCCGCCATCGTTTGTGGTCCTGCTGGGCCTTTGGGTGACACGCTGCCGCTTCTCGATCAGCGAGCACTGGCCGCCTCACCCGCAGGTGCGTGCCGCGGACACGGACACATCTCTCCTCACACTCCCGCATCGGCCTCTGCCGACTCCAGACTCTGCTGCTGCGGCTCCCCCCCTCGCGCCCCCCGCCAGGCCTTCAGAGAACCAGAGAGGCAGGCCCTGCTCTGCATCCGGCTTCGGCTCCAGGGAGCACCGCTGTGGCTCCTCCATCTTCCCTGCAGACCCTCAGACTGTCTCCGTATCAGCAGTGAGGCCGCCTCACCTTATCACACATGCGCTCACTGGAGTGCAACTTTTCATTTCCTTCAAGAACTTTCCCTTCGCATTCACAACTCAGCGTTGGATGCAAGAGGCCAAGCTGTTGGCCTGTCTCAGCTTCCCACACGCCGCCCTCACGCTGTGGCCCCATTTCCAGTGTTGACTTTCAGAGAGAGACACGTGACTCTTTCAGTTGCGCACTAAGAGGCCACCGTAGGGTTTGTAATTGGCCTAATGTCAGAACTGTTGTGTCTCAGGGGCCAGGGAAGCCCAGCCGAGGGAGAGAGACCGGGGAGCGGCTGGTGGGGGGAGCCGTCGGAGCGCCCACCGCGTTTATCAAGGCCGCCGTCTTACACGGGCGGGGTTCGCGGAGGCCCGAGACAATCACAACAGTAACGTCGAAGATCACGTCATGGAGAAAACAATCACGAAAGTTTGAATGACTGGGAGAATCAGCAAAACGTGATGCAGAGACACAAAGTGAGCCCATGGGGTTGAGAAAATGGAGCGGATAGACTCAGTTGATGTGGGGCGGGCACAGCCCTTAGAGTTGTAAAAATATAGCATCTGCACCGCACGGCCGAGCGAAGCGCCGGGAAACCAGGGGCACGGTATTCCGAGTCGTGAGACGGGTGCGTCGTACGTGGCTCTATTTTTAATTCTTTGAGGAAGGTGCCAAACTACAGTCCCACCAGCAGCGCACGAGGGCTCCCATGTCTCCACGACCTCACTGACACTCGGTATCTCGTGTCTCTTTGATACTATGTGTCAAGTCCTTTAAAAGCGTGATCTTGTGTTGAGTTCACTCAGCAACTTAAGAGAGAGATAATATTATCTTCTAGTGCTGCAGATAATGAAATTGAGGCTCCGAGAAGTGTAGACGCAAGCCCGGGGTCTTCGGGCCAGAAAGTGGTGGAGCTAAACCCCGGCATCCGGGTCTCCAAGAGTTCAGGCCACCTTTCTTTCCGCTACCGGATTCTGCCTTCTGACTTAAAAAAAATAATAATTTATTCCCAATCCTTTTAGGTTTGGCAATTGTGTTTCACTGGAGTTTCTGGGAGACAGATGATCTCAGTCTGCATCGTTCCTATCAGTCATTGAGAGGAATCCTGAGTAGAATGAGGGTCTGTCGGGGGCGGGGGGGGGGCGGGGAATGGGTGGAATAAGGGATGGGGGATGGGGACTAAAGAGCACACTTACCGTGATGAGCGCAGGGTGAGTCACTATACTGTACACCAGAAACACATAACACTGCGTGTTAACTACCCAGGAATTAACATTTTAACAATAAATACATAAAATTTACCATGCCAAAGGGGGAAAAAAAAAGGACGTTCTATCCTTTGTCATTTCAGTAAAGCTTCTCTGCTTACCCTCTGCACCACCCACTTTCCCACCCTGGGATAATTCACTATTCCTCCCCCAGACCCCCGATCCCTGACCCCACTACCTAGTGAATCGAGATGTCACTTTGCCAAGCTGTAGATAAGGATGGAATCAAGATCCTTTGCCACAACCACCATCAAGCATAACGACACCTGCTATTATTAATGTCAAGGCTCCGCTCTCAGCACTTTATTTTCATCCTATCAGAATTCTCAGGGGTTACTGGGTCTGCCTCTGAATTAGACTGGTTCCTGGGGATCCAAAGCATCACTGTGGCCTGCCGGTTGGAAGTTGAATGATCAGAGAAGTTTTATTCAAGTCTGTCTTATAATGGGCCTAGTGGTCCCCAAGCCCACCTTCTGGGTCTCTCCCAAGTCTTGGGGTGCATAATTGGAATGGACACACTCAACCATGTCGGAACCCCTACATGGATGCTCTGACCCATGGGGCGGTGTCTATTATGGTGGGGAAGGCCAGCTGGAAGTCATAGAACTGCCTCTATCTATGAACATAGTACACCAAAAGTCATTCTGTATTGGTGGAGGGGCTGCAGAGATCTGTGCCAACATCAAGGACTTGAAAGATGCAGGAGTGATGATTTCTACAGTATCCTCTTTCAACTCACCTATTTGGTCTGAGAAGACCATAGGGGGTTCCTGGAGAATGACAGTAAACCATTATAACCTTGATCAGATGGTGGCTCCGATTCACAGCTCCTTTCCCAGGGGTGGTTTCATGTGGAGCAAATCAACACACTGTCTGATGGCTGGTAGGTGGCTGTTTAGCTGGTGAATACAGTTTTCTCTGTACCTGTTGGTAAAGACCAACACACACGTTTGATCTCAGCTGGCAATGCCCACAATTCACTACCATCGCCTGACCTCGGGGGTGTGTCAACTTGCTAGTGTCATTCTCTTCTCCCTGGGGACTCTACTCATTTTTTCCTTTACCAGGACATCATGCTGGTTCATCACACTAATGGTATTCCACTGACCGAACCTGGTGAACAGGAGACATTGGTAAAACACTGGCATAAATTCCACAAAAATCCAGGGGCCCTCCACCTCAGTGAAAATTCTAGGAGTTCTGTCATTTGGGGAGATGTTGAACTACTTTTTGGAAGGTGAAGGACTTGCTGCTTTATCTGTAACCTCCTATCCATGGGAAAGAAGCACAACTTCTAAAGACTCTCTTTGGATTTTGGGAGCAACCTATACCTCCTTTGGGCATGTTATTTTAAAATTTTTTAACATTTATTTATTTTTGAGAGAGAGAGAGGAGGAGGGGTAGAGAGGTGGAGACAGAAGATCTGAAGCAGGCTCTGTGCTATAAACACAGAACCTAAAGCGGGGCTTGAATCCGTGAGCCGTGAGATCATAACCTGAGCCCAAACCAGGAGTCAGACGCTTAGCCAGCTGAGCCACCCAAGCATCGCTGGGGATGCTCTTCTGACTGGTTGATTGAATGACCTAAAAATCTGCTAGTATGAGTGGGGCCCAAAGCAAGAGATGCTCTGCAACCGGTCCAGGCTGCCGTATAAGCCCCTCTGCCCCTTGGGCCATACGACCCAGCGGATCCAGCGGTCCTCAAAGTGTCAGCGGCAGAGAGGGATGCAGGCTGGAGCGTTAGCAGACCCTCGTCGGCGAATCACAGGACAGACAGCCAGGAATGTGGAGCCAGTTCCTGCCGTCCTGCACGGCGAACTACTTTCCATTCGAGAGTGACTGACAAACGATTTTAGACTTGCTCCCGGGCTCTCATAGTGATTGAACTCTAGACCACGGGCCAGCGAGGAACCACGTGACTGGGCTCCCCGTGCGGGCTGGGTGGAATCTGACCTGTAAAGCTTTAAATTTGCGCATGCACAGAAGCGCTCCACCATCACGTGGAAGGGGTGTATACAAGTTCAGTTTCAAATAAGACCTTTAAGGCAAAATTAAGTTGCCTGGGGAAGTGTCTCACACACTCATGGCCCCCTTTCTTTCCGCTATTGCCTTTCCTCTCTCTCTGTATTTATGGCCTCGTGGGGAGTTCCCATGAGCTCCTGGGTGAGGAAGAAAAATCTCCATGTTGGTTTCTAGAATGTTCTCATGATACACAAGAACCATGCAAACATGGATAGCTACAGTTCTATAGCCCTGTTCTGGGACAGCCCTAAAGACCAGCAGTGAGGGGAGAGCCGACGAAGGAGCAGAACTTTGGCTGTTTGTTTTGTCTGGAAGGAGACATGGCCAGAGATGCAGGTCTATATTGATTTATGGGCTCTGGCTAACGGTTTGGCTGGGCGGTCGGAGAATTGGAAGGAATAGAATGGAAAAATTGGTGACGAGAAGGTCTGAGGAAGAAGTACGTGAAGATGTCCATGTCCCATGTGAGCGGTCACCAAGGTCATCAAAGGGTGAGTCTGACGGGGAAGATGGTGGATGTCAGCCAACTTCCCTTCCCCCAGCCACTCTTGTCATTGTTGTGCAAGCTCGTGAAGAAAACGGTAGCATTGGAAGGCATGTAAGTGGTGGTGGCTTCAGCATCATATACCCCACTCTCCAAGGCCGGCCATCTGCGGGCACCCCGAGTGCCCGACTTGTCGACAGCGGAAACCAGCCAGGTCCTGATAGAGCTCCATCTGCCTTGGGGTTGGGGGGGTGTCATCCAACTACCTGAAGGCAGACTGATTCCAAGGGACACCCCCCCATGGGGCAGGGGGTAGCACTTGGTTCTTCCCGGATAGACATTTACCCTGGATATGAATTTGCCACCCTTGCCCTCAGCGCTTCTGCCAAAATGAGCATCCACGGATTTTCCATTATTGACACAACAATGATTCTGTGGGGCTGGATGTTGACCCCGCCATCTGGCCACCTGCCCTTCCCATGGCGTCGAATCAACAAGCAGAGAAGGGGACTACTGTACTGGCTGGAGTGACTGAGGCTGACTGTCACGGAGAACTCGGGAGGCAACATGCGGGGGGTGAGGAGGAGCAGGCCTGGAATGCACACGGTCGCCTCCGTGCTTTGTGTGACTCCCACGTCCCGTGATCAAAGTCAATGATGCGCTTCAACAGCCCAGTTCAGGTAGAAGTTCCAATAGCCCAAACTCTTCGTGAATAAATGCCTCACGAATGGGTGCCTCTGCCAGGCAAAGGTGCATGAGTCACTGAGCTGCTTGCTAAAGGCAGAGGGAATATTAAATGGGCGTTGCAAGAAAGTAATTACAAATACCAGCTACAACCGTGTAAACAGCTGCCAAAATGATGGCTGTAATAATGATCAACATTTACTCCTTATTTTCAACATATATTTTAAATGTGATACATACTAGATATATAATTTTGAATCTGTATTTTGAATATCCATATCTATCCATGCGAAATATTTTTCTCTGCTTCTCTTCTCTCCTTACCATCTAGCATGAGATGCAGCAAGAGTAGGCAACTTCCTAGCTCAGTATTTCAGTTACAGGATTTGAAAAGGAGAGAGCATGCTCCTTCGGTCCCCAGCTCCTGGCCAGGTGTGTGCCGGGCTCAGTGGTAAAGGATCGAGGGCCACGCAGAGGGCTCCGGCCACCAGCCTCGGAGGCCACAGCCCTGGGTCTGCTGCTCCTGGTGGGGCTCCCGCTTGCTCTTGGCCTCCTCCCCCTCCCAGTGATCTGCCTCGTGTTCTTGAAGCTTCCGTGTCAGGGAGCTTACTGGCCCCCAAACTTGCACAGGGTCAGATCCCTACAACAAATTTCATTCTCTCTGGCCCCTCTCTCTGCCTACTTCAAATTCTCTGATCGGACCCCAGTGGGTATGGGTCCCAAGCTGTGCTCGTGACTGCTAGGTGACCTCAGCCGGACATTAGAGGGGGCGTTAGAGAAGACACGTGTGAAGGCATCTGTCTTCGTTCAGTGTCCTCGGTGCCTCTAGGAGGACGCTGGTTCTGGGCGTGGGTCCCGTTCGATCTGTCATCTGAAGTGCTTTCCAGCTCACGCCTCGTCAACCCCATCCCACCAGCACTGGTGATTGTCAGAATCTCAGAGGTCAGAGTCTGGTGCAATCATGCTTCTAGGTAAGTAGCGTCCAAAAAAGTTTAATTATCCATTCAGAGAACCGTTGTCCTCATTTAAACACCTGTCGTTTAGGCTTTTTGTTTTGTTTTGTTTTGTTTTGTTTGCCACCTCCTCTCCCTCCCTGCGGCTGCCAGGAGGTGGGAGAGGGAGGAACTGATTCATAGTAAATGCCGGGCTTACTTACGTGTGACTGCATCCAGAGAGCACAGTACCAAGCACTGCAGGCTGGGTGCCCCCGATGTACCGTCTACGTGGAGCTCTGTGCACACGAGCTTTGTTGAGAAATGTTCTCAAGATCAATACCCTCCGAGGGGCAAGGAGCCGGGGGTGCACAGTGGGACGGGTCAAGTTGGCCTGCAGTTGCGAAGGCTTCAGGCAGTCGTTATGTGGGCTTTGGAGCTGGGGCGGCCTTTCAGGGGGCTAGACCTTTACACATCGGTATTGATCAGTCACTGGATGCAGATTGCCTCAGAAAGGGGGCTTTGACCTTGGGTGAGGAGGTTCTCTTCAGCCAAGGGCACTGGTAGAAGTGAGGGGTGGGGACTCCGCTGAAAGCTGTCAGCAATCAACACGCCCACCCGCCGGGGAAACGGACATTTCCATCCCAAATAGTGTCTAAAAATTTTTTTTTACATTTATTTATTATTGAGAGACAGAGACAGAGCATGAACAGGGGAGGGGCAGAGAGAGAAGGAGACACAGAATCCGAAGCAGGCTCTAGACTCTGAGGTGTCAGCACAGAGCCCGACTTGGGGCCCGAACCCATAAACCACGAGATCATGTCCTGAGCTAAGTCGCTTGTTCAACTGACTGAGCCCCCCAGGCACCCCCCAAATAGTGTCTAATACAGCTCATCCCTGGGGCCACTTGATTTCACTTGCTTCACATTACAATTTTTTTTTAAACAAAGAGAATTAAAAAAAAAATTTTATTATTTATTTTTGAGATAGAGAGGGGCAGAGCATGAGTGAGGGAGGAACAGAGAGAGAGAGGGAGACACAGAATCGGGAGCAGCTGTGCTGACAGCTCAGAGCCTGACACAGGACTTGAACTCGTGAACTGCAAGATCACAACCTGAGCCAAAGCCGGAAGCTTAACAAACTGAGCCACCCAGTTGCCCCCACATAACAATTTCTGAGAGTAACTTCTTTAGGATTCCAAGGGCCTCTTCTCCTGGGAAATTTCCCAAAAGGAACATCAGTGGGATAAACTCACGGCCCTGCAGTACAGCTGAACTTGAGGCCACGGCCGATACCCATCGTCTCCCACTCCTCCGACCTGCTCAAGGTCTCTCCCATCCCCGTGTCATCCCTGTAACAGTGGAAGTGGCTTACAGGTAGGGAGACCCAGAGCCTCATCCCCGAGGGGTCCAAAGCCTCGCTCACCACGCCCTGCTCAGGACACGGCTGCCGCACCCGCCCATTTACCAGCGAATTGGGCAAAGGTGTACCAGGCTGTGCCCAGGAATAACCTGGGTGCCAAGGATGCTTCTTGCTGTTCCCATAGGGTAGCTGAAACCATCTCTTCTCCTGCCAGAATCCTGACTCTTTCCCTGGACTCCTGGTCTCTTCGGCTGCACTGTCCAGACGGGGCCGTGGGGGCGGTGGTGAGCCGCGCCTCCGCGGAACCTCTACAGAAACAGCAAAGACACTGGACGGTGTTGTCAGGACCAACCACGTCAGAACTCTGGAAATTAACCAAAGGCACATAACAAATTGAAAGACATTTGTTCCAGGATATGTGCTAAACCTTTGTTGACAATGATGGCATCTGCGCTGTTCGAACATGGGCCGCGCCCCTCTCGTTCCCCCAGACGGATGCGGTAGCCTGAGGACCAGCCGTCTGGAGGCTGGTGGAGAGCACTGATCTAATTTGGAGCTCCAGAGACGAGCCCCGTGTCCGGGGGCACCGTCAGAAGCAATTGCCATCTCCCTCGCAAACAATCAAGTAAGGCCAATATTACCGCCGCCCGAGGCTGTAATACGGATTCCAGAGAGCAGCAGACTAGCCAAAAAATTTGAGAGAAAGAGAGATCTGAGGAACGGGATAGCTATAGGGTGTGGCGTGGATAAAGCCCCACAACTCCGGAGCTGGGAGGCTCCACGTGTGTGTTTGGGGAAGAGGGGAGAGGGTCCGGGGAGCTACCTGTCCCCGGCTGCCCACGGGCCCTGCACAAGCAGGCAGTGAGAGCCAGGACAGATGTGCAAAGTCTGGACTTGAACGTGTGCCTCACTACACGGAAGGCTGAAACCTTACTGGCCCAGGGTAGTTAAGCAAAACCTCTGAGCAGCTGCCGGCTGCCGCTGAAGCTACCCTGACCCAGGGTCAGTTTATAGTAAGCTGGGTTTCACGATGGAACCACAAATTTTAAAAAGGATAGATGTTAGTATTGACGCACTGGAGAGGAGACAGACTCGAATCATTCATCCGGGCAATTCACTAAACAAACACATCAGTGCAGCAACAACCCAGGGAGGAGGCAAGTCAGAATCTAGATTTGTTATATTCTCCAAAAGGTCCGCTTTCCCACAAAAATTGTGACACATACACAGAAACAGAAATGTGCCATCTCACACGGGAGAGGGGCAGTCTCTGGAAACTGTCTCTGAGGAATCCTAGGTGCTGGACTTGGTAGACAAAGACTTAAAACCATGTTTAAAGACCTACAGGAAATTGTTTCGAAAGAATTAAATAAGAGTATAATAACCCTGACTCGCCAGTTGGAGAACCAGGGCAGAGACACAAAGTGTAAAACAAACCAAATAGAAATTCTGGAGCTGAAATGCACGATAACTGAAGTGAAGACTTCATTGGAGAGGCTCGATGGCCGATGTGAGCTAGAAGACTCAGCAAATTTGAAGATAAAGCAACAGAAACTATGTAGCCTAAAGATCAAAAAGAGAATAAGAATGAGTAAAATGAACAGAACTTCAGAGATCATGTGAGACCATCAGCGAAGGGCACAACAATTTTTTTTTAAAGAAATAAGCACTGATGGGGCACCTGGGTGGCTCAGTCAATTGGGTGTCTGACTTCAGCTCAGGTCATGATCTCGAGGTTTGTGAGTTTGAGCCCCACGTCGGGCTCTGTGCTGACAGCTCAGAGCCTGGAGCCTGCTTCTGATTCTGTGTCTCCCCCTCTCTCTGCCTCTCTCTGCTCACACTCTGTCTCTCTCTGTCTAACAATAAACAAACATTAAAAAACATTAAAAAACAAAGGAATAATCATGGAAAATTTCCCAAATTTGATTTAAAGGGCCATCAACATATGCATACAGTTAGGTCAACAAACCCCAGTAGACTAAACAACACAATCCACACCTAGGAACATCACAAAGATTGTGGCCATGACACGTGTCAGCATGGACAAAGTCTTGAGACTGTCAGGAACAAAAGTTTTCATCATGTACCAAAAAATCACAGTCGGATTGTCTTTAGAAACAGTGGAGGCCAGAAGGTAGTTGGATGACGCAAAGTGTTGGAAGCAAAAACAGCCAAGAATTTTATACCCAGCACAATTAACCTTCACACTTGCCTAAACATGAAGGCAAAATAAAGACATTCCTAGATAAGCAAAGACTGAAGAGTCCATCACCAGTAACCCCTGCCTCACAGAAAATACTAAGGGACATCCTCTAAGCTAAAAAGAAATGCTACCAGATGGTAATTTGAATCTGCATGAAGAAATGAAGCACCTACAAAAGTTATTACACAGACACATATCAAAGATATCGTGAATATATTTGACTCTTCCTCTAATTGATGTAAAACAGAAGTTATGAAATGATCATTACAAAACTGTGTTGTTGGGCTTAAGCATACAGTAATGTAATTTAGAGGGCCACATTAGCACAGGCTGGGGGGAAGGGAAGGTTATCCATGAGAGTTCAGTTTCTGCATCGTATTGGAATTGAGTTAATATTAATCCTAAATAGACTGTTACGGATTAAGATGTACATTGTAATCCTAGAACAACCACCAGGAAAATGATTTTTAAACTACAGTTAAAAGAGGAGCACCCGGGTGACTCATCCGATTAGGCGTCCAACTCTTGATTTCAGTTCAGGTCATGATCTCATAGTTCATGAGATTGAGCCCTGTATCAGGCTCTGCACTGACAGCATGGAGCCTGCTTGAGATCCTCTCTTCCTCTATCTCTGCTCCCCTCCTGCTCTCCAAATAACTACATGCATACATACATAAACTTTAAAACTAACTAAATAAAATATAGTTAAAGGAAAGGAATGACAATAATATGCTAGATGATATCTATTTAACATAAAAGAATGAAGTATCAGAGGAACATAAGAGACAGGGGACATATAGAAAACAGACAGCAAAATGACAGACACGTATCGAACCAATAACTACATTCCATATAGAGTAAACACTCAAATAAAACAAAAACAAAACCAGGATCCAACGTTAGGCTGTCAACAATAGGTAGACATTTGAGCTTCAATGGTTGAAAGTAAAAATATAGAAAAGAGACACCAAGAAAACAGTAACTATAAGAAAACTGGGGCAACTATATTTATATCAGAAAAATAGACCATTAAGACACACAAAAGGGCGCCTGAGCAGCTCAGTCGGTTAAGTGACTGAGTCTTGGTCTCAGCTCAGGTCATGATTTTGTGGTTTGTGGGTTCAAGCCTCGCGTCGGGCTCTGCACTGTCAGATTCTGTCTTTCCCTTTGTCCCGCCCCCCTGCTCACTTTCTCTGTCTCTCTCTCAAAATAAAGAGAAATAAAATTTTTTAAAAGACACAAAAAATTTACTGGAAACAAAGAAGGAACATTTTATAATGACAAACTGGGGCACCTGGGTAGATCAGTCAGTTAAGCGTCCAACTCTTGATTTGGGCTCAGGTCATGATCTCAGGTTTGTGAGTTCGAGCCCCTTGTCGGGCTCTGCACTGACTGTGCGGAGCCTGCTTGGGATTCTTTCTCTTTCTCCCTCTCTGTCTGCACCTTCCCCACTTGCACTCTCTCTGTCTCAAATAAAATAAAGTTTAAAAAAAATATCGATTAATGGAGAGGACAGAACAATCCTAATCGTTTATGTGCTTCCTAACAGAGTTTCAAAATACACGAAATGCAAGTTGATTTGGATGCCGAGGACAGGTCATGCCCACTTATGGTGGGAGGTTCAGCACCACTTCTAAATCACCACGAGGACAGGCAGACACAGGTCAGCAGGGAGAGAGTAGCCTCATGGCAGCCACGGGGCACCCAGTCTCCCCAGTACACATGCTGTATTCTCTCAGATAGACTGTCTTCGAGCCACAGCACATGTTGCAGTGAATTTTTAAAAGCTGAAACCATACAGAGTATGTTCTCCAATTACAACAAAATTAAATTAGAAAACAACAGAAGGAACTTTGAGAAATACACGGGGTTTTGGACTGAATGGAAACCAAACCCCAACCTATCAACACTTTCTGGATGCCGTTAACGGAGCCCGTGCCGCTTAAATGACTGGCGCGAGGGACAAAGAAAGATCTTGAATCAGGGATCTGATCTGCTGCCTCGAGCAGCTAGGACAGAAAGGGTGAACCAAACCCAAGGCAGGAAAGAAATAAACAATAAAGATTAGAGTGGAAATAAAAATTGTAGAAAAGGGGTACACAATAGAGATAATTTACGGAAACCAAAGTTGTTGCTACGAAAAGACCAGCAAAAAGATAAGCCTTTGGTTCATTTGGTCAAGAAAATATGAACAAATACCTGGATGACCAAAATCATTGATGAAAGATGAGCATAGTCTCTGACCCCAGAGGTTTAAAGGATTATAGGAGGGGCGCCCGGGGGGCTCAGTCCGTTAAGCGTCCAACTTCGTCTCAGGTCATGATCTCACGGTTCGTGGGTTCGAGCCCCACGTCGGGCTCTGTGCTGACAGCTCAGAGCCTGGAGCCTGCTTCCGATTCTGTGTCTCCTTCTTTCTCTGTTCCTTCTCTGCTTGTTCTCTCTCTCTCTAAAAAAGAAATCAAGATTAAGAAATAAAAATAAATGAAAGGATCATAAGGAAATATTACAAAAAACTCTATGCCAACAAGTGAGACAACCAAGGAAATAGACAAGTTTCTAAAAAAACCACAAATCACCAAAATTTACTATAGAAAAAATAGAAAATCTGAATACACCTATAATAATACAAAAAGTTGATTCATAACTTAACGTCTTCCCATGAGGAAAATCCCAGGGCCAGATGGCGTCACTGGTGAATTCTATCAAACATTTAAGGAAGAAATAACATCAGGGCGCCCGCCTCGCTCAGTCAGTGGAGCTTACGAATCTTAATCTCAGGGTGATGAGTTTGAGCCTCACTTTGGGCATAGAGATTACTTAAAAAAATAAAATCTAGGGCACTTGGGTGGTTCAGTTGGATGAGCGTCTAACTTCAGCTCAGATCAGAATCTCACAGTTTGTGGGTTCGAGCCCCATGTCTGGCTCATTGCCTGCTTCAGATCCTTTGTCCCTTCTCTGCATATGATCTCTCTCTCTTAAAAGTAAACAAACATTAAAATGTTTTAATAAAATAAGATCTTAAAGAAAAAAACAAGGAAGAAATAGCAACAACATCCCAC